>NW_015512479.1:25045-27933 GCF_001515645.1 Sinocyclocheilus grahami | reverse complement strand
CGTTCCATCCGTCTCTTTCTCAGAATTCGGGTCGATAGATTTATCCGTGCTTGACGTGGTCACTGCAGTCATCCGAAGAATTTTTTCACACAAAAAACAGAGACAATGCCGTGTCTAAATGTAAAGACCTACCAATATACAGTATAGTGAAACTGTACAAATTTTCAGCTGATGACTTGGGAGTATTATAACTATACATAAACATAAATAATTACATTTTTGATATAGAAAATACATTACTTCTCATCTGATTAGATGTACTGCTCTTAACTAAGTTCAGTTACTGTCAAAACAATTAACACAAACACCAAAATAGTTTTGCCTTATAGCACTACAAAATAGCCACTGCTTTATGTCAAGTAACTTTATACAAAAAAGTTGACATTAAAATTAGTATCTATTGATATATTATTAAATTAGTAATTATATTGAGCTTAAAATCTATCAAATTGGATGGAATGAAAATCAAAGCAATTCATATAACTGCTTTAAGTGGCTGTAATAAATATATAAGAAGTCTCTTATGCTCACCGAGGCTGAATTTATTTGATCAAAAATACAGTAAATACAGCAAAAATATTATTACAATTTAAAATAACCGTTTTCTATTGAATATATTTTAAAATGTAATTTATTCCTGCGATGCAAAGCTGAATTTTCAGCAGCCATTACTTTAGTCTTCAGTGTCACATGATCCTTCAGAAATCATACTGATATGCTGATTTAGTGCTTAATTATTAATAATGGTTCTTTTCATTATCAGTGTTGAAATATGACACTGAAATATTTTTGTGGAATTAGTGATACACTTTTTTCAGGATTCTTTGATGAATAGAAAGTGAATTAACAGCATTTACTTGAAATGGAAATCTTTTGTTACATAAATGTCTTTACTGTCACTTTTGATTAATGTATGCATTCTTGCTGAGTACAATTTTTTATGTTTATATAATTAATGTAATGTTCTTTGAAATATGGGTCATTCATACTGAAAAAAATCTAATGTTTTATTATAGCCATATAGCAGTTTTGCTTTGGATTTCAATCTGTTTTAATTCTTCTTTACCTTCAAAACCTATTTGCAATTCTGCATCCTCTTTGATACCTCATTCCATTAAAATTGGTTTAAAATACTGAATGTACTGGTACAGTATGGACCTACATTAGCTAAAGTCGGTATATACACTTGCAAAGAACCAAATTCTTTCTTACTTTTCTCTTCTGTTCTGTCTACCTGGTCTAGATCATGCTGAATTCTCTCCATAAGTACGAGCCTCAGATTCACATTGTTCGTGTAGGAGGCAGCCACAGGATGGTGACCAACATCTCTTACACAGACACTCAGTTCATCGCTGTAACGGCCTACCAGAATGAAGAGGTTAGAGCATCTTCACCAAACATTTAGCGTAAACGTACTTAAAGGCATAGTTCACCCATTTCTGTAACAATTTATTCACTCTCATGTCATTCCAAAAAACAGACACATTTCTTTCTTCCACAAATCTTGACGTTCGTGCTGCTTGCTTCCATGCAATGACAGTGAATAATGACCAAGGTGTCTTTTAAAATACAAAATAAAAAGTGGTCCACACAACTTCTGAAATCATGAAATCACATGACAGAAATTTTTCAGGTGAAAATGGGAATCGTACCTTTTAAGAAGAACCTACGTGTTTGTTTTGTTGAATGCTAAGTATAATGCTTGTATGTACAATAATTGATTCACCAATGTTGTGCAAGATATATTTTATGCTCACAATCCTCTGCTCTTCCCTTCACAGATAACTGCACTGAAGATTAAACACAATCCGTTTGCTAAAGCTTTCCTTGATGCAAAGGATAGGTACAGTTCATTTCAATGACATTAAACACAATACACCGTCAGTGTCAGAAGATAAGTTTTCTCACCGATTTAACAATGCGTATTTCAACTCCTAATACTATCATAGCGGGCATTAGCACTAGTCAAGCTACTATGACTGTGCGGAATCAGCCGTGATTAGCGACCAATTATTAAACGTTTATGCTTTGAATCGAGTGAGTGTGTGAGTAAAGGAGCTTGTTGGAGAGGCAGTGTGAAGTGAGAGTCAGAGATTTTAAGCGGCTACAGTGAAGAATGTGTGAGATATTACACAACAATGTTGGTGGAATGAGCGCTGAATTATTGTACTCCAGTAAATGTAGTCATAACATAACTCCTCTGAAAACCTACTCAAGTGAGACTTTACTGTACAGTGTGAATTTCAACTATTAGAACGTGAATCTCATGAACATTCAAACCCCAAAAATAGAAAATAGGGATGAGAAAGGTAGTTCTATTTTGCATAAAGAAAATGATATACACCTATATAATATGCATATATAATCAATGCATATTTTAGGAACAATTATCATATTTTGCATTGTTACATTATATTCATGACAATTGAAAAAGAAAGATTCCAGACTCAATTTATATTTAAATGAACAGAAATTAAATGCAGTAAAACAAAAATATTACTTTGAATGAAATATAAAACTTTACCACTTAAATAATATATTCTTATATCTTTTTTTTGCATTACAGTAATGAGTTCATGATTAAATAGTTTTTCCACCACAGTCCGTACACCAGTAAAATATGAATTCTGAAATTTAAATTACAAAATGTATGTAATGATGAAAAATCAAAAATGATATGTCAGGAAATGACAAGACAACAAAAAAATATAAGATATGTTATGTAGTATTTACCTGTGAAAGGATGTACATTCAATAAAAACCTAACAGGTGTCACATGATTCACCTCAGAATATAAATAGTGAAAAAAATCTAAAGTAGAACAGACTCATTATAATGTAAAGAATCTTTATATACGCTATACTTTTCACAAGAATTTTTTATACTTT
>NW_015512479.1:21664-22808 GCF_001515645.1 Sinocyclocheilus grahami | reverse complement strand
CGCTTTGGATAAAAGCATCTGCTAAATGACTAAATTAATTAATTACTTTCAGTATAATGAAAGTGAATGGGGATCCAAAGCTCTAAACTTACAAAAGAAGTTGTGTCTTATAATTCGAAGTTTCCTATTTATTTTACAAATCTGTATCATGTCAAGTTTTTCTAGCTGTCCGTTTTTCTGTGCTAACTCGCGTCACTTTTTCCTAATTTTTCCTTGAAGTGGCTCTGTCTGAGAATCTGAGTCCAGGTGCTGTGCAGATGTTCTCCGGTCACGAGGGCTGGACAGGTATGTCTCCTCCTGGTCCTGCTGCGATGCTGTCTATGCAACCTGCTCCAAGCTCACCCGGAGCCAGCAGGTCAGAGAGAAAACCGACTTGTATACATTTAAACTTACACAATATTTCCAATAAGGTGTTGTAAAGTAAATAAGCTCATGTGATTTTCAGTCAGTATCCATGCCTGTGGACTGTGAGCAGCTGCACTGTATCATCCAGTCCTCCAGGGGGCATTGTGAGCTCCACACATAGCCAGGAGGAACCCACAGATGGAGGGGCCACCTCAGCATCACCCTGCTCTTTACTGCAGGGCCACGGACCAACCAGCTCTGAGGGTGGTGTAGATCAAGCCAATCACATTAGGCTAGGCAGGGTGAGCTGGTCTTCTGTCTCCACCCACTCATTTTGAGTGTTCTCATTAAATTGTAAAGAAGAGGTTCTGACGTGTCAATGGTCCTGTCCCCAATAATGCCATCAGCCATTTTCTCTGAGTTTACGCTTTAGTAACATAATAGCTCTGTTGGAATCAAAAATACCTGTAGGCACTCTAAATACTGTCAGGAGTTCCTCCAATAACCCCATTATAAGAAAAAAGTTGATGTACTTGATTTCCTTCGAATAATCTGTATGATATTTGAGGCACCTACCAAATTGGGCTACCAAATTTTCAAAGGCTTCTGCCAGACTGGAATTCTAAGGATCCCAAAAGAAAGACAAATGGTCTCTCTAAGAAACGAAGAAACATAGTCCAGAAGATTTCAAATCCGGACAGGGCCATCTTTTATCTTTTATAATAGAAAAAACGAAACTTTTTGTGCTTTCAGTGTGTTGTAAACTTGTCGTAATATCGTATTATTTGTATGTTTCATG
>NW_015512479.1:19192-20317 GCF_001515645.1 Sinocyclocheilus grahami | reverse complement strand
AACAACAACAACAACAAATGTATAAGACGGTGCTTGTATTGTTGTGTAGTTCTTTAAAGGGACAGTTCACCCAAAAATGTACTTAACCTCAAGTCACTCTAAATTTTAAAGAAATGTCTCAGTGTTTTTTTGTCCAATGGTGTACTTCAAAATATCTTCTTTTGCTATTCGAGAAAAGAATGACAGAATTGTCATTTCTTTTTGGGGGAACTATCCCTTTAATAAGAAACATTTAAAGTATAAAACATTCTGGTAGAGGACATAAATGAATGTTTTAGTATTTATGTAGCTAAAGGACTCCAGCTTCACTGTATTTGTAATAATATTGGAAGCCCTAATGTGCCATCAAACCTGTTCAGATGTACCATTCTTTCATACTGATATAAACGATATATTGCAAATCAAGTCTGAGTTTCATCATCTGTTAGTTGCCGCCTAGATACAGTGACTCAATGTCCATGTCACAGTCTTTCCTGGGCGGCTCCTCTGGGCTGGAGAACTCCTCTCCAAGCATTCTCCACCACGAGAGATGCATGCTCTGCATCAAGGCATTATGGGATCGACAGGGCAGGAGCGGCTCAGGAACAGACTCACATCCTCCGCTCTGGCATCCTTCAGTGACGGTGCATCTAAAATGAACAAACAAATGAGTGGTTTTAGATTGGTGGTTCTCATTGTCCACAACAATATTCAGATGCTCCATAACATTTCCTGTTGTTCATGATTTATTGGATAAGTGTTTTTAAAAATAGTTTTTACCCTATAGTTTTGGGGTTTGGCATAACCACAAAGAGGTATGTTGTTATAAGGGGATCTGTAGGATTTTTTTTTTAAATCAAATGGAAGACTTTTTAAGACCTGCACAAAACTTAATACCATATATGTGGGGTAGGGCAATGACTATGGTAACATATTAAACTGTAAAATGACTGGCAAAAGTATCAATTATCACATTATTTTGAACAATTATCATCCATCAATTATTCTATTATTTGAATAACATATAAATAATGTCTTAATTGTTTCGATTTTTACAATGCATTAGCATTCGCTTCTTGTCGATCCACTATGGAAGACCGTTTCCGGCACTGGATAAAAAATACAACAAGGTAATTGCGAGTTTTT
>NW_015512479.1:0-552 GCF_001515645.1 Sinocyclocheilus grahami | reverse complement strand
TCATTGCATTCACACTTTCACAGGCAGAAGCACAAACACATTAGTCGCATTCACACAACTACACACACAGCTCTGCTTCCTCCAAAAGCAGGCTTCATTTACCCGCAGTTTTAAAACGCTGCATAAAGACGACAATTATTCCCACATCATATTTTTCCGCTCTTGAAAATGTTATTTTAATTGTGCCGGTGGAGTGGACCACTCTGTTGTTTTCACATGAGTGTAAAAAATAATGACGGCTGTCCAGTGAATGGGCCCTTGGCATGAGTTTAGGCCACTATGGGCATGCAGCAGACTCTCTCTCACACACACACACCTAAACGGAAACACACACCGTGTCTAAACAGCTTCAGAAAGGACCAAGAAAATTATCTGAATTGTATTTTCTTAACCACCTGATCACTTGTCTTTTCATTTTCCAACCCTGACTTTTTTCATATTAGTCCTTATTTTTGGTCTGTGATGACAAACCGTATTTTAAGCCTTTAAAAATGTTGAAACCTGACAGCTAGTGTACCTGAGATATTTAAAAAAAAACAACAACAACAACAA
>NW_015512478.1:7575-8753 GCF_001515645.1 Sinocyclocheilus grahami | reverse complement strand
GTAGAACTTAAGTACATTTTTATATGTCATTTTTATAATTACTTCAATTGTCTTTGAAACATGGTTAAAGTGTACTGCTGAATATATTGACAAACATTTTTGGTACTTTAATGTCATTGCTCTCGAAACTTGTCATGTATTTAAATATAGTTGTAATTGCACATTTGTAGTGATGAATTTACATATTTAATATATTAACTCTATGTAATGTTACTTTACACACTTTACATGTGCTTTAGTTTTGTTAGTCAACATATCAAAATAGCTGTGCTTCATTGAAGCACAACAAAAGATTATTAAAACATAACAATGTATTTTAAAAAATAACTATTAGTATAATTGAGTGTTAAGAAAAAGTCATAAAAGTCTATCATAAATACTCCAGAAAGTTCATAAATGGTCTTTGTGCTAAGTGTATAAACAAAAAGACTGCACATCTTAGAAAAACTCACAGACAGAACAACCATCATTTACATGAACCCACAAACATTGAATAACAAAACTGACATCAATTCCTATTTTTAATCTACTGTTTTCGCTTTGGTGGTGACAAACTTGGGCCTTTGACTTTCTTTTTAACATTCAGTGGGTGTTGTCTAATATAACTGACAGATTCAATTTCAAAATATGGACTGAAAAAAAATATGGATTTATCTAAGATAAATATAACACATGAAGTTAGCAAGCATTTAATCTTATTCATGAGAGAGCCGGCTCATTCTTTAACCATTTACTGGACAAAAAGTCTGGGAAAGCTAGTGTTTACTGTAAATCCATTTGGTAAAACCGGGTGTGCCTCACACATCCTGAAAAGTGAAGCTGCGGGCTCTTTGATCGCCCCCTGGTGGCTGGCTGCAGTACAGGTAATAAACCCCGCCCTCTCCATGTAAACGCATGGGACTTGAGTCAAAATAAAAAAATTAATTACACTTCCAATAGAATTTTCCGAAAGATGGTTTGGGTCATTAAAGGTAGTTGTTCTCAAGCTGATATATGTTCAATTGTTCGTTTTTGTGATAAGTTTGATTTTAGCTAGTAATTTGATGCTATAAAAACGGGGCGTGTCATTATGGTTTATTGGGTCTACGGGAGTTTGATACCGCAGCTCCACCTCACGATACTACTGCGCAGACTCGGGCTCCAAACAAATCTCTACTGCGCAGACTCGGGCTCCAAAC
>NW_015512478.1:6788-7474 GCF_001515645.1 Sinocyclocheilus grahami | reverse complement strand
GGGCTCCAAACTAATCTCTACTGCGCAGACTCGGGCTCCAAACGAATCTCTACTGCGTAGACTCGGGCTCCAAACAAATCTCTACTGTGCAGACTCGGGCTCCAAACGAATCTCTACTGCGCAGACTCGGGCTCCAAACTAATCTCTACTGCGCAGACTCGGGCTCCAAACTAATCTCTACTGCGCAGACTCGGGCTCCAAACTAATCTCTACTGCGCAGACTCGGGCTCCAAACGAATCTCTACTGCGTAGACTCTGGCTCCAAACGAATCACTACTGAGCAGACTCGGGCTCCAAAATGACGTCATTTACTCAAGATGGCAGCGGCCATACTGAGATGCTTTGGCTTCCCTTTATCTATAGTGGAAGGAATAGGAGACGAGTCGTCCATCTTTTTTTACAGTCTATGGTAGCATCCTATGACCCCTTTAAGTAATTAGATATATAATGTATATAATAACCTGGGTACATAGACATGCAATTACCAACACCCCTTCATACCATTTTTATAGAATAAAAGTATTTTTATGAAATTTTTACTGTCATATGCATGACAGTCCACATTAATTTTCATTATGTGAAAAACAAGAGTGGTCTGGATATTCTTTAAAAAAAATATATATATATATATATATATATATATATATATATATATATATATATATAAAAATAAACAAAAAAAAAAA
>NW_015512478.1:0-6547 GCF_001515645.1 Sinocyclocheilus grahami | reverse complement strand
AGTGTTTGAAATAAATCCTTCTGTGAGATGATGTGGCTTCTTACACAGAATAAGGCACGCAACATATTTCATAGTATTTAAGCAGTGATAAAGGCATTGCATTATAAATATACTTTATTTTAATGAAAATTATAATAATAAGAACTCAGATAAACCGTATATTGTCATAGTCGTGTGTTTATTAGTCACTTTGAATCAATGAAAGCAGTTGAATCTTCTGTTTATTTAGCTGCAGCGATTGGAGTTTCAGCGCGAGAGCCCCTCTGGCCTTTGGATGGAGATTTACTGCTGATCACAGAACCGTGCTTCACTGAAAGATACGCATGACAATCGCAGCTTCTGTCGAATCGCGATCTCGATTCCATTTCGATTTATCGTGCAGCCCTACCGTAAAGGTCATATATTTGGTCTTTGTTTGTTTTGATGACTTCTACTATTTGCACATCTTAAATTATTTATTAATAATTTGTTAATGTTTTTGTAGTACCCAATCTAAAGTGGGAACTATTCATCAACTGTAAATGTTTATTAACATTTACTAATCATTAGTACCTTTATGAGCAGTTATTTGATGGCAAACATTGTCCATTACAGGTAATGTGTAATACATTTATTAGTAAACACTAACAAGCACATTATTTCACATTTCTAGATATGTGAATATATATGAACTAATGATCCGTTAAGCATTACATAATGTTTGTTAATGATTTATTAATAAAAGTTATTATAAAGTGTTACCATACATATACATTTTAAATATACATAAGCCCACAAGTTATCAGATGCACTGACAAATTATCAATACTTTTCACATTCACTATCTGAACAGTACATTTCCTGCCCAACATTTGATGAAACATTTTTTGCTCAACATTTGATGAAACTTTTTTTGCTCAACATTTGCTGAAGCATGCATAATTATTGTGTTTATGGTTGATAGCTGTATTTTTTTTTAATTACAGTGTATTCCAAAAAAGACAATGAAAAAGTAAACCTGCTTTCTTTATTATGAATGAATGATAGAGTCTGAATGGAGTGAACCATAATCCTCAACAATGATTCAAGCTGCATTTAAAGCAGAATGATTTAACAGAGTTCAAAAGTTCAAATATTTAGAAATAACAGCAATGAGTTTCCACATATATTGGCAAATCTCTTTAAATTCTTCTGTAATCGCTGTAATTCATCTGACGGTTAGAAATCAGGATTGCATCAGCGACCACAACGGCTTAAATTCTTCATTCATCAGGAAAATAAATGTATTGCAGTACAATGTATTTACATTTAAAGCTCATGCAAAAACATTTCCCAGACTCTCGCCAGGATTTCAAAGCTCTGGGGCGTGTGTCCCAAAAGCACAGTGAGCTTACTATGGTTGTTAGTTCCATTGAACTCTATTGGTAAAGATGGAACTTGTGACCATAGTTGTTTTTGGGAAACCTTCCTTGGTCTGCTTGTAAAAGTTTTTCCACTGAACCTATTATGGTATTTATGGAACAAGTTTGAGGTGTTGAAACTTCTCGTTTTGCGTTGATCTTCTGACAGAGCACGAAAAGGATGATGAAGTTCAAAAAGAGCCAAAACTGGATGTACCAAGAAGATACTTAAACATGGTGGGAACAGGTAGTGAAAGAAACAGGTAAACAGATGCATGCAACACTTCATGTAAATGTGCTTTTCTAAACAATGCCTCTGATTTGTGCTTGTGTGGATTCAGATGTAACAAAACTCTCTTAATCTGTCTTGTTTGGGGCTGTAGGTCGACGGGAGGTCAGCGATGACGTGGCAAAGGTCAGACAGAAATTGGCATCAACTGATGCCAATTTCAGAGGCAACATTTCCACCTTTTACAACATGATCTCCCTCAGCATTTTCTTTTTTACCTGTAAATTTTTTACTTTTGATTAAACTGAATTCTTATTTTAGATTTAAAATAAACTATTAAATAAATTACTAAGAAAAGACATGCAGGCAATATGAAGTTCAAGACACAACATGTATTATGTGATACATAGGATTGTAAAAATTGCAAATGACATATAACTCATTCAGTGAGGTATATTAGCAATACAAAATCCCAAAGTTAAAATGTTTAATATGTCAATTCAGCTAACTGCTTAATGAATGTAATTAGTGTGAATTTGTGATAGTGTGCACGTATGGTTTTATAAAATGCCTCACTCACTTTTCCAAAAACTAGGATGACAGAGAAAGAGAGAGAGAGAGAGTTGATTTTTTATTATTAGAAAGTAACTAGTAACAAGTAAATTCCACTGAATTATATCTACAAACAACCTAAGCATGAAAACGTGTCAAAAAATCTCCCTCAACTACAAATAAATTATAACTATATCATCAAAAAAAAAAATCTATATCATTCATTAATTTATGGTGCTTATATTCAAAAACAATTATAATTGTATAAAAAACTTAACCCTCTAACACCAGTGTTCTCTATTATTATTCAATTCTATTCACTTGTTTTCTTTTAATTATTATTTAAAAAATATAACTTGCCCCTCTAACACTAGCTCTATCTATTTTATTTATTTTCTATCTACGTTTTTATACTTTTTATTTATTATTTAAAAAAAAACAACAACCTTGCTATGGGTACTGTGTTAGACTAACAGGGACTTATCACAGCACTTACATATTGTTGCTCTTTTGTTTTGCTTTTGGTTTGATTGCTTCTATTGTCCTAAATGTAAATGTAAATGTATTTCTAGCTTTTTTAAAAAAAAGCCTTAAAAAAATAAGTACTGCATCTTGACTGTGTCTGTTGAGATGAGGAAAATGTTTTCCTAATTGGGCATGTTGTTAAAAAGTGCAGTTCTGTTCCCTTTCAATACTACACTCGTACTGCATCGCTAGACGCTATGAGAAAAAGTCATTTTTTTATCTGATACTGAAGCCTTTTTAATTACGTAGTGTAACTGCACTGCCATTGGTTTGTGCAGTGAAATAGAAGCCACAAAGCCCGCCAGAGCCCGCCAATATGGGCAGGGCCATCTGGCTATATAAGCAGGCATTCTGGCATAGGATCCTCAGATTTTTTCTCCTTCAGCAACAACCACGATCTTTGCTCTACGAGACTCGAAGCCTCCGCTGTTGACAAGCCTCGCAGCGGATCAAGACCTGTCTGCTTGGCTGATTCACCTCTACCGCAAGCCGCCTTCAGTGTCTGCAGCAGTTACGGTCTCAGTGATCCCCTGCCTCCATCCGGTGAGATTTAAAAGAGCTAATTTTTATCTGCGTTGAGGCAAATGCTGCGCCCTTTACTGTGGCTTGTGCAAGGCTCCCTTGCACGCCGCTGATGGTCATGGTGAGTGTGTTTCATGCTTGAGGAAATCCCACGCTGAAGCCGCACTCAGAGAGACGGAGTGTTCCCACTCATGCGGGAACATGAGTCTGTTCTCTCTGCGCTCGCGAATAGCTTTCTTTTCAGAAAGCAATGCCGCCCCTCGTGCCCTCCCGTTTTCTTCCTCCCAGGAACCTGTAAGGAAAAAACAGTGGGGCAGAGGACCTCAGCGCTCGGAGATGAGCGAGCTCATTCTGGCTCAGACCCCGCATGCCTCACTCTTTCCACACAGAGAGACTTCTCCCATCCTCTTCTCCCACCCAGACCAGCGTCCCTCTGCTGCCACGAGTGACTTGGTTTCGTTCAGTGGAAGCGAGGACGATCCCCTTGATGACAGCATATCATTGGTGGTCTCAGGCGCTGAGGAGCTGTCGGGCTCGATGAACGACCCTGACCCCTTACCGTCTGCAAAGCCCAGCGAAGCCAAGGCAGGTATAGATGCCGAGCTTCTCCGCTTCCTGTCTAAGGCTGTTGAGGAGCTGGGTTTGGAGTGGTTTCCACCAGAGAAGCCCACCCAAAGCCGCCTGGCCGAATGGTTCCTGCCGGTACACCACCAGGCCCCTCATCAGCGAGCCTCTCCATTCTTCCCGGAATTTCATGATGAGCTGACCAAGTCATGGCATGCTCCCTACTCAGCTTGCCTGTGTACTTCCGCTTCGTCCGTCCTCACATCGGTCGATGGCGCTGAAGAGAGCGGGTACGAAAGACAGCCTCCTCTGGATGAGTCTGTGGCCGCGCACCTCTGCCCACCCTTGGCCATCGGATGGAAGGCGAAGGTCGCCCACCCATCCAAGCCATGTAAGATGACTTCAGCCCTCGCTGGATGAGCTTACTCTTCAGCTGGACAAGCTGCCTCAGCGCTTCACTTCATTGTGGTCCTTCAAGTCTTTCAGGCCAAACTCCTCCGATGCATGGACGAGGCTGGCCCCGACCCAGCGACATTCAAAGAATTGCGCAGAGCGACTGACCTGGCTCTACGTGCAACCAAGGCCATGGCTCAGACGATTGGCAGGTCTATGGCCAGCCTAGTGGTGCTCGAGCACCACTTATGGCGGAACCTTATGGAAAGGATGCGGATAAGGTCCCCTTCCTTAACTCCCCGGAGCTTCACCACTACACAGAAGTCATCCCAGGCAATGCGACACTTCTTCATTTATTAATTATTGTAATATAATACTCTTTAATCATGTACATTTCTGGCAATTATGTAATTGTGTGTAACTGACCTATTTACTTTCATATTTACTTTCACAGTTTAATGAAGCATTTGAGGGAAACAAAATGTGCTTTCTAAAGTCAGTTTTACAGTAATATCTTCAATATCTGTCAGATTTAGCATCTAGATCTAGCAAGGCCCCGATATACTCAAAACTAAGTTATTTTCCGTTCTTCGTTTGGGGGTAAAATGAACGTTCGAAATACGTAAACAGTGGTATACTGTTATCGAACATCCTAAAGCCACCCACTCTGGTGAAAGCTACGTTTATATGAATATGTAAATTTGTGCTGTGCACTTTCCTCTCAATAACAAAATAAACACAACAAAAATGGAGAGAACAAAAAGCATTTTTTTTATAAAAAAGCATCTGTTCATAGCAACATGGGTATGCTTGCACAAGCTCTGCAAATTAGCACTCCCGTTAAGTCACGTCATGTGTATTTACATGGCCCTTTATTCAATATATTGCTTAAAAGCAAGCAGCAGTATTAAACATGAAAAACAGTGTCTCATTTAATCAGAAGCACAACTTAATTTGCTACTATAAAGCGCCTCTCCACTGTGCGGACATCTCACCTCCAAGGATTCGACAGACGAAATGAACCCAGAGAAGAGTTTCGCGTGAAAGAAGGCGGAGCCTCAGCGCACACCTCCTATGACATAATCATCATGGACCAATGGTAGCACGAAGGTGTTTTGCAACTGGAACAAACTTTTCCGGAAAGTTCGCTTTGGCAAGCCGATTCGAAAGGCTCCGATATACTCCGATATATTTTTAGGCGACCGTTATTTTAAAATGTATCGCCTTATTGTTTCCATGGCGACGAGTCATGCTTGTCATGTGACACAACGCAGCCACAATAGATCTGTATGACATGTAAGGATAAAAGAAACTTTGATCTTCTGAGACAGACAATACACACACAGTGAATTAACATACAGACATCTGTTTCCGCATCTCACTGAGAGAAAATGCGGGAAAACGTCTCTCACATATGCATTGGGTTTTTCCTCATCCCCTTCCTTCCCCTCACCCATCCTTCTCTTCACCTAGCAGACTCAGAATGGTCAATAGTATAATGTTCTATATGAATGCAAATAAGATTTGCATGTTTGGTATCATTTGAATAGTCTCAGGGCGAGTGGTACAATGGTCTTAATCTTACAAAAGTAGACTAAAAGATAATACAGATCCTAAGAGTTAAGAGATACTTTGATTACTGTAGAGGGTCATTCCATGCAAATTACCTTCTGTTCCCATTGAGGTGCAAACCACCCAGGTCTGGGACCTGGGTTAATGTAAATTCCAATTGTTTGTACATGCCTCCACTTGGGGGATGTTTTATCTTGGTTTTGTATTTAAAGGATTGCAGCAAAAGGGTCGGGGCGATTCTGTAGCCAGAAAACCCGTAGTATGGAATGTGTCCACACACTCAACACTATGTATTTTCCTAAAGTCAGGTATGAATTCTTTACTCTTAGATTTGTCTATGAGAATTTGATGTCTTGTATTGATTTGATATCGTTGAATTGGCTATGGAGATAATTGGCATAATACATATTTACCTGACTGATAATAAATTGTTACATTTGACTTATTCTGACGTACTCTGAAATTATTTAAGTGAAGGCGTATGTTTCCGCAAATCTGCGACCAGGGTTAGTTTAAGTTGTACTCAGTTACGTTAACCATGTATATGATTTCAGCGTTAATTAAGTTGTACGGAGTTATATTAGCTATCGGGGGCTAGACAAGGGGTTCTAGCAAAACTGCTGATTAATGTTTGAGGATTACATGGGTAACTGTAGGGGGCTAGACAGACCTACTATTTAAAGCATATTAAATAGCATTAGCCACAAACCTCTGAATAAGGATCAAACTGACGAGTTTGTGATCGTGGGGCCCAAGCATCACAACAGCCGTGAGGTACCCTAAGCGACATAGATTCCTAATGAACGGGTAA
>NW_015512477.1:8362-8762 GCF_001515645.1 Sinocyclocheilus grahami | reverse complement strand
TTGGATGCCAACCGCCGTTAAACATCAAGGAAGAAGAAGAAGAAGCCCATCAGATAATGGCTAAAGCAATGGTTTATAAAGGAAATGCTGAGTAAAAAAGACGCAGGGAGGACGAAAAAAGAAAATCGGTGAGTTTGGGGCTCATATTAGTTAATGCATTGCTATGCAGTCACATCTATATGGTTATGCACACAGCCGCGCACAGACAATCGCCATAACAGGCAGTTTTGTACACAATGGGCTAGAACAGCAAACCCTCTTGTTGGCGAAACGTAGAAGGATCTACCACTGCACGAGTGAGAGTAAACAGACATATTCTTGTAGTCGTTTTTATTTCGGCTTCTCTTTCCTTCGTCGCTCAAATGATTTGAATGGACCTGCGAAGTGGGCTGTGTCTCAA
>NW_015512477.1:1344-8352 GCF_001515645.1 Sinocyclocheilus grahami | reverse complement strand
GTTCTAGTTATAAAACAGGTAGTTGCAGTTTCATTGAGCGCTGAGATTGCTGGTATAATCCAACAGCATTTTTCACTGTTTGTGTCACTCCATATGTAGGTATTGTATGTTGTGTGTTCCAGACAGGCTGTTAGTCTGTGCATTAGTGGTGGGGATTACAACTCTTTCTGTTGGTTACATTGATAGAGGAACCATTTTTTGAGTGAGTCATTGAATCAATTCGTTCATAAACACTGATTTATTTAGGAAGAAAACACCACAACTGTATTTTGCTCGGAGATGCAACGGTTAGATTCTGCTTTAGCTTTGTTCAGAATTATCTTTGTTAGCGGAGCAAAATTTAAAAAGTGTCTGTGGCAGTATGTCTGTAAAATTACTTTTGTGCCTATAAGTACTATAACTGTAATCCACTTTTTAAATATTTAGCCTGATTAAGTATCAAAGAATCAAAATGCATTTATTACATAAAATTTGAAGGATTTACATTAAAATGTAGTATTCCTTTATTTAAAAAAAAAACCAAGTAGGTTTAAAGTGTCCATATTATGCTCATTTACAAGTTAAAGTTTATTTTTGGGGTCTTCTAGAATACATTTAGGCGTACAGGATTTAAAGTTAAAATATATATATATTTTTTTATTTCACATTATTTTCTCATACTCTAACTGAAATGCTCTAACATACCCTCTGCCTGAAATGCTTTGTTTTAGTTTCTGTGTCTTTAAAGCCGCCATTCGGAAAAGCCTTCTTGTGATCTTGTCATGTTGCCAATTACATAAATCAGTTTAATTTTGTCAGTCTGTGTCAAAACATAAGAGTGTTTGTGTAAGGCCCACTTTATTGGAAGGCTGTTCAGATATCCTTAAGAAACTTAGATATGACTGGGCTTTATAGGCTCACTTCTCCCACCATGCTAATTATTGATCTTTACATGCTAACATGTCTAAAGAATCCAGAGTTATACAATTATACAGTAGCACATTTTAGCATTTTTTTTGGTTCAAAACTGTATGGTGCATTGTGACATTGGATGTGTATTTATGTTTTTAGTGTGTTCCTCTTATTTTTCTCAATTAACTTGCATACTTTCTTTCTATTTTAGCAGAGCTTTAGAGATCTGAATTCAATTTAACACATCAAAAGTTGAACAACATGGAACTTGCTAATGACCCACTCTGTGAACCATCTGCTCCTGAAGCAAATCTGCACAATGAGCAGCTTTCACTTACAGACCGCCTGTCTCCTGTGGAAGCACCATTAGATAGTATTGTACATGGAATAGAGGCTACAGAGGGTACAGGACGAAACAGTGGCCTTGAGTTGAAGCTGGACCTCTATGTCCCGACACCACCAATAATAGAGCCTGTAACCCCTGTAGAGGAAACAGTGGAGCATTGTGCACTTCCTGTAGCAACAGAAGGGGACAGCACACAACCTGAAGCCGTTAAAGAGGGGTGTTCAGATGAAACTGCCAACTTTGAAGGCTTTCATTGCAAAAATCAGACAAGTCTGGCTGAGTCGAGTTCGAATACTGTGACAGAAGTGGGATGTGAGCATGCATCCAATGAAACAAGCTCATCAGACTGTACAGCTGCAAGTTGTATGCCTGTAGAGTGCATAAGCTCAAATGAAACACCAAAAACTTGTGCCAATATTAAATCATCAACTGGAAGTACAGTAGACAATGCCGACAGAAAGAACATCCCTCCAAAGAAGGACAAATTTAACCCTTTGAAAATTGACATGGCCAAAGTAATACCTCTCACCTGTAAGTTGTTTGACTCTTATGTATGTTTCCCCATAACCTAGATGAAATATTGTTACGGCCCTCATATATTTACAAATGTCGGCATGAAACTGAAATTGATATTATTTTCTTAATGCATATTATTGGTCTTATTTTGAATGATTCATTCATACATTAAATTTTTTAATAAATAAATTTATCAAATTGTCATAACTTGCTCTTTCTTTGATATGAGTCACTTTTCTAATATGCATTTTGTTTTTAATACCAACTTCTAGCATCCCAGCTCTCACTGCAGTGCGTAGAATGTCACATCATCTTCAGTGACTCCAAAAGCAAAAAACGGCACCTTAAAATGAGCCACCCTGCAGAATATCAGCAATGCATGCTGGGAGATGCTCTCTTTACTTGCTATGTTTGTGATCAGCATTTCACCACCTCCACAGAGCTTATGGCCCATCAACGCACACACACAGGTAATGAGCGGTTCAAGTGCCCGTTTTGTAGTGAAGCCTTCTACCGATCCGGTGAACTAACAAGTCACAAAAAAAAAATTCACTTCAGCAAACATGGATACACCTGCTCGGAGTGTGGCAAGCCTTTCAAAACCTTTACTTTGCTCAGATACCACCAACGGGTACACACAGAGGAAAAGCCTTTTGTTTGCATGCACAAACAATGTGGTAGAAAGTTTTCTGCATCCAAGTCTCTTCAGCACCACTTAGAAAAACATCAGAAAGAAGATAACCAGGATAACCAGACAAATGCTTCAACAACCACAAAGAAAAAGAGGGATAAAGGTAAATGACCAAAACCTTAAAACACTAAAAAGACATCAAAGGTAATCTCATATCCAATATCTGCTGATATATACACTATACCAATAACTTAAATTCTAATATCTGCTGATAACCAATATGGTACCAATAAATTGTGCATCATTATATTATACTGTGCTTTCATCACTCACTTTAAAGATCAAATAGGATTAGAAGGATGAAGATGGATCCTCTTTAACAATTCAGTGTCATTGCAGATGTAAATGTTGCTGTGCTGACCATTAGATTTCTTTATACTTTTTATTTTTCTGCAGGAAAAAATGAGCGGAAATTCCCATGCTCACAGTGTGCTGCAGTCTTCAAGACTTCTAAAGCACAACTTCTTCACATCAGAAATAAACACTCTCAAGAGTCACAAAGTAGCACTGTGATGGTGCCACAACTAAAAGCACCTGGACCTGCTCTGACACAGCCCGCGAATGGACAACCACAGACTCTGATCATGGAAACTGTCGGACCAGCACCACATCAAATGGATAAGCTGGATCCTGAGCAAATTAAAAGGCTAATTGAGAAACTTGGAAATGGGCAGAAAGTGAATCAGTTGGTTATATTGCCTTTGCAGCCACAAAGCTTTGGGTCACTCCATCCACAGCCATTAATGCAACCATTGCATGTGAATTTTACTCAATCAGCCTTTCAGCCAACACAATGTGAGAAATCTGACACAGACTCGTCAAAAACAGAGCAAATTAACCTTCAGTTGTCAGCAGAAATTGGAGATTTGCAACAAAAGGTTCTGTCACAAGAGGAAAAAATTATTTCATCAGAAAACTCAGAGACCCAATTAACAGCTGTTGAACTGACACAAACGGAGGTCCGAACGCAAATGGATGAAATTCACCTTGAACTTATACCGATACAGACTGAAACTTCTGTTTTGCTGGATCAAACACCTTTACAGGTTGAAGCACCACAGAATGATTCTGTTAATGAGATGGCACAAATAGCAGAGGAACATATTCCATTCACACAAGGCATTACAGTGTTGGAAACAAACAATGAACTACCTTTAATTCCTCAACCGCAAACTGCAAAGTCTCATCATGTGGAGGAGGACAATGTGCCAGTTGACACAGTAGCATTAGAGGAAACGGTTACCAATGTAGAGATGCCATGTCCTGCACAAATGCTATATTCAACAGAATTGTCAGTGGAATCTGAGTCACTGGTGGTAAGTGAACAGGATGATGTAGTCAAATTAAGTGAACCTCAAGAACTTCAGGAAATCCAAGCACAAAAGGACCAAGCTAAATCAGAGAAAGAACCATCCTTACCAGTGGAACCACAATCTCAGCGCGATTCTCTCAATGGTGTGCAGAATGACACCGTAATTTACCTTCAACAAAGATCTGTGCTTACACAAGACCAGACTAGAGCCAGCTTACAGGATTTCCCTTTTGTTCAGAAGAAAGTTCCAACAAAGAAAAAAAGATCTAAGAAACAATTGGCTGACAAAATAGAGACTAAGGAAGCAAGTACAGTATGTGATGGTCAGGTAGCATCAACCAAGAAAGGTAATACTTCATCAAAAGTAATGACTAAAAAAAGAGAAAAGGCAAAGAACAAAAAGCTTGTTGTCAAATTTGGACCAAGTGAGAAGAAAAAATCCTCTAAACCGAAGGTAATAAAAACATCAAAAACCAAACAAAACCAGAACCAGCAAATTAGTGATCAAGACAAAATTCCTATATTGTCTCATCATGACAATAAACTGAATTTAAACCAAAAAGTGCAAAAAGGAAAGGAGGTTGAAAGTCCTTCAGAAGCAGAAGTGAAGACAACGGGTCAAATCACTAATTCATCAGACACTGCTTTGGCAGAACCAGAAGCAACACAACAAGGGAAACCCCAGAAGAGAAAAATGAAGAATCAAAACAATTTGGACAAGGTGGCAAACTCTGTCCAGGAGGCTCACCAAGATGAAGCACTGGTACCTGTACGAAAGAAAAAGAAGCAGGGAAAAAAATCTGAAGACAAATGTCCCAAGAAACCCAAGGTTAGGAAGAAGAATACCCACAAATTACCCAAGCATAAAGGTACACAGGGTAAATCTAGACCTGATGTTACAGACCTGGCTCACATAGAGAAACAAGCTTTGCTCTTATTAAAAGGCCACAAGCAGCCTCAGCTGAAGGTGCACAAGTTGGATGCTACTGAACTCGAGAAATCACCCCCAAGCAAGTGTGATAAGGTACTGAAAAAATCAAAAAGTGCACCGATCAAATCCTTGAATATAGCACACCAAAAGAAAACAAAATCAGGTGAAAATAATTTGTTGGAGTACCAGGGAGAGCCCCTTTTATTTGAAATGCCCTCTGTTGAGAACAGCCCTGGTTCTGTGTCTACAAAGCCAAAAATTGTACGGAAACGCAAAGCTCCTACAAGGATAGACCAGGAAATTGCCTTGAGCCCCCCGTATTCTCAACTTACTCTTGGGTGCCAGGACTGTGGAAAGACATTCTCAGAAGTGTCTGCTTTACAGGAACACATGGCATCCTGGCACTCAGCTGGAAAGGTGACCTTCCCAGATGAGACATTTGATGTTGCTAAAAAACGAGTCATAAGACCTGGTCCTAATGAAAAATGCATTTTACCTAATGTCTTTGAAATTCAGGTTGCAACAGATTGGGACATGGAGACTGAGGTGGGGGAGATTGTGGGAGAAAGACTGTCATTCCCAGCGTTAAGTCCGTCTCCTTCTTTGACACTTGCTTCTGGTGGTGTTGAAGGAAAGGAACAAGGAGGAGTCAAAGATTTTGAAGGAATTGTTTCTGGACTTGAGCAGCCTCCTGAGCAAAATCCTTTAGAAGTTTGTGAGATTCCCTCCCAGGCTTCAACCCTAGCCTTAGGCAAAAGTATTGTGACCCAGGAGCACACAAAAAATACTAGTGAGAATGTGTCAGAAAAAGCACAGAGTAATGGGGTCAGGTCTACCACAGAAACTTCTTGCGCTGAACTCAAAAATGCAGCAGAGGAAGAAATTAAAGAAGAACTTCCTTCAGAGGTTAATTTAGTCATGATTGGTGAAAAAAATGTGGAAGAGAACCATAACACTCAGATAAATAATGTTTCAGGTGACTCTCGAGAGCTTAAAAATGAAGTGCGCAATCTAGGTTCTCAGGCTCAAGAGTCCGCAAAAGATGCCAGTGTAATATTGACTCGAAATGTTCTTACTGAACCAGAGATCAAGCAAGAAGAAGAGGAGGAACTTGTACGTAGAGTTGATGATCATAAAAGAGTGATGGGAGAAAATTCTGCAACAAGAGGTAAGAAAGGAGTTGGAAGAAGCCGTAGCAAGAGACCGCTTGGAAGAAGAACTAGCACAGAAAACAGAAGTAAAAAGGACATGGAAGGAAATAAGGATCCACAAGAATGCCAAGTTCTCTATCATCTGTGTATACTTGGTACTCTGGAGGGAAAGAACAAAGAAAAGGACAAGAATGGAGTTGATGCCTCTGAAACTTGTCAACCATTGTCTTCTGAGGAGGCTCCTGAGGAACAGGTTGTTTTTGAGTTGGATTCTGTTACCACAAGTGTAATGGATATTGTAAACTCTGGAGACAGTTCGTTTGAAGAATCTAGAGAGCTGGTTCGAGACGGCAGCTCACCTGGAATCATACTGGAAAAATTCTTAACTGCTCGGGAGAGAAATATGGAAAATCCAAACACCCAAAGTCGGATTAGGGTAATGTTTTGCATGTTTTCCAGACTCTTCAGATGTTGTCCTTTAGCATTTGAGTATTGACTTTTTAACATCTTTTAAACCTTTTAGAGAGTATCGAGTATTTATTGTGTCATGTAATGTATTATGTATCACATTTACCTAATGTTCTCATTAAAGGCAAACTCCTCGTTGGATACCAGTAAAGTGACTTCGGCTAACACATCAGCTGACGTGAAAATAGAAGAACGTTCTTCAAATCTGGCTCACCACAGTCTGATTTCTTCTGAGAGTGGTGCAATGCGTGGAGTACAAATGTTTTTTGTCAAAGCCGAAGACCACTTGACTACAAATGAGATGTTTCAGGCACTCCAACGCGTGGATCATCATCGCATTACATGTCAAGGTCAGTTTTAACCAAATTATTTAACTGAATAAATGTTAGTTTCTGTTCTAATACAGAATAGTTCAGAATCTAAGTACAGAATAGTTGAATTCTAATACAATAGTTGGTGCCGCTTGTCTGCAAAATCTTTACCATTTAAACCTTTTATCATTTTTTATTTATAGAAATGCTTTTTATTACCATTGATTCATTTATTTATGTCTATTTATTTGTGTTAATACAGCAGTATCAAGAAAATACTTTTTACAAAAAGTTTTCTGGTGTACCCTTTCTGCAAAAATGTTATTAAAACTTATTTTTTATTTATTGATATATTTATTTTTCCAAATTTGTGGAAAAAATAAGTTTGTGT
>NW_015512477.1:0-1016 GCF_001515645.1 Sinocyclocheilus grahami | reverse complement strand
GTCAGGGTGGGTTCGGTACAAATGGACATGCAACATCTATACACAACATCTGAAGAGGGTAAATAAAATAATAGGTAGTTTAATGCTTTAAGGTGTAGTCTGTCCCGTGAGCTTAGTTTAAGAATGTGCTTTGTTGTATTTGTAGGTGATGTTAGTGCTGAACAGCAGAGAACTCGAGGCTTTTTAGAATTCCTTTCGGAGAATTCAGACACGGATGATGCCGATAATGTCCACTCTGAACCAGAAGCTGAAACCATTGTGATGTCCTGTTACCATGGAATACAGAGTAATGGTACAGTACATCAAAATGGTGTAGAGAGATGTAGTCCAAGTGGCAGAACGTGAGTATTGTTGGCATAACATAAAATACTAGGTGTGCCAAATTACTGTTACTCAGCAGTCTTTAACAGACATTTTTTCTCTGTTCTTTAGAAACATGGGTGCCTCTCCAACAAGGCACACAGAACCAGAGAGGCAGCTCAACTGGAAGCCCATTAACTATTTCAATCAGTATTTTAGTTTGGACACATGGAATGAAATTGCTGTTTGCACAAGGGAAACATCAAAACTGCCAAACCTTGTTACAGAAAAAGAGGTTGCACAGTATGTGGGAATCCACATTGCAATGGGAACTCTGAAGGTTAGTACATGGCAACATTTGAAAAATGGGTCACTCCCAGAAGATGGTGACAAACATTGTCCTTGACATTTCAGTATTGGAAAAAGATTTTAAATAGTCAAGAAAATGCATAATTCTATAACTGTTTATTAAATTATATGATTTTGTTTGACTTTATATTGTTTTGCATGTTTTTATTACCATTATGTGTATTTGTCAAGTGCCCTAAAAAAAAAATTACACCATGTTTGACATTTAGGGTTTTTTTTGCTCATTTTGTTTTCTTGGGTTAAACATCAGTGCAAGGTTTAAAAAGTGTGCAAAACCTAGAATAATAAATATGAGGTTATGTTGAAAAATTAATTGCATTAAAAATGTCATTTATTTTGTCATGTTT
>NW_015512476.1:7246-8755 GCF_001515645.1 Sinocyclocheilus grahami | reverse complement strand
CTTTTTGAGCTGATTCTTTTTAAAGGAGTAGTTTACCCAAATGTGATCTCCAAACAGCTGAAAAAAACATCAACAGTCCACAAGTAATCCACACAAATTCAGTCCATCAATTAACATCTTGTGAAAAGCTGCATGTTTGTAATAAATAAATTAATCAATAAGATGTTTTTAACTTTAAACCATTGCTTTTGGCTAAAATACAAGTCCTCTATCCTCTAGCCATAGTATTGCTTTCTCCAGTAAAAAAGTAATCTCTTCTGAATCAGGCGAGAAATATGCACAGATCAAGCACTGTTTACAAACATAAACAGTCCAAAACAGGAAGCGTTATTATGGATTATAGACTGGTATTTTGGCCAGATTTAAAGTTAAAACAGCTTAATGATGGATTAGTTTACTGCAGCTTTTCACTTTACAAGATTAAGTTAAGTTAATTAATGGACTGGAGTCAAGACGATTACTTGTGAATTATTGTGATGTTTTTATCAGATGTTTGGACTCTCATTCTGACGGCACCCATTCACTTGCAGAAGATTTACTGGTGAGCAAGTGATGCAAAATGCAAGATTTCTCACAAATCTTTTCAGATGCAGAAACAAACTCATCTATATCTTGTATGGCCAGAGGATGAGTACATTTTCAACTAATTAAAATTTTTAGGTGAATTATTACTACCACAAATCATTCTAAAAGTTTGAATCAGTCTAACAAATTACTTGAATTTGTTAGAGCAGTTAACTGAAACATCTGACTCACTCACTGGACTTGTAAGACGGTGGTATTTTAATAGTATTTTGTATTTCATAAAACATATTTATAAAATAAAGGTTACAAAAATAATTGATTGCTTTGTTTAGTATGTATGTTTTGAAATCAGTGCATTGTGCATTGTGTCTGTTTCCCCACCAAAGCTTTGCGGTGTTTCCTGATGAAGTCTTCAGGCGAAGACGCCCAGGGGGGAATCAACACATCATTGACCTTCTCCTGACTGATTTGCAAGCAGCCCAGATCAAAACCTGCACACATGACATATTACAATTCAAAATCCATCAATCCAACATAATTCAGTGCCAGTGTAGTTTTCATCACTGAGAAGCTTCAGAGAGGCACACTGACTGTTCATGTTCTGCAGGAAATCTGGGAAGTAGAAGAACTCTGGGATGAGCTCCTTCACATCAACTGGACTCTCCATTCGTGCCTGCCATGCTGCTGCTACTGAATGAAACTGCCTATCGGCACAATCAAACCTAAGCACACACACAATCACTCTTGTAAGTGCAGCCCAAACATAGGACAATATACATGATTACTTGAAAACCATCAAGTAAACAACACTGCAACCTAGTGGTCAATACTATGGAGTGCCAACAAGCATAACATTTTATTTACAATATTTAAAATATTATTAATATTCAGAATATTCACAATTTGATGTTGGTGATCTACATTCCTGTATGGACACTTCATGTTTTTTTGGAGAATTAAAACCATTAAACAGAGTCAAATTTC
>NW_015512476.1:4576-7059 GCF_001515645.1 Sinocyclocheilus grahami | reverse complement strand
GTAATCCTGAAGACCTTGAATAGCTGGTTCAGGTGTGTTTGAACTAGAGGTGGCCCTCCAGGAGCAAGATTGGACATCCCTGGCTTTAGCCTGCAGTATGAGTGCAGTGGTGTGTGAGTGTGTGTCTTACTTGCCGCTCTGGAGCTGTATATGTAATGAGGTGAAGGGCTCTGTGCGGATCATGTAGTGCATGACGCCGGCAGCATTAGAGTAGTGTGTGCCATAGTGGAACTTATCGATAGTGCCTGTTGAATCCTCAAAACTCTCATACCTAATCAAACAACAACAAAAAGACATTTAGAAAATCAGATGAAATACTCAAAAGATGCTACATTACACTGCTTTATTTTATTATAGAACATACTGTTATTATTTACAAATTTAAATATATTTATAAATCATGTAGATATCAGCTTGTGGTATTTTCTAGTTTTGTGATACATCTTTTAACAACACATTCTCTGATACTGAGAATTCTGCAAAAAGGACTGTAACACTGTCTCACTTTTCCCTGACGTTCTGTGCATGTCGAGGGTTGACGACACCAACGGGTTTGGACAAATCTCTGAAAACAGCTGGGTCCTCCAGATCCAATTCAGCAGATGTGTAGTCACACAGCACCCAGGGGAACTGAGAATACGGACATGCACATGAAGAAAAAAGAAGACATGTGACCCATATAATATCCACCAACAACAGAAGTGTCAGTCACGCACATTTTTTTTCAGCGAAATGGATATTAAAATGCATATTAATCACCCAGTTTAAATAAATTCAGTGAAATCTTGGTTTACTAAAATAAATAATAAATTACTTTTTAAAATGAAATTTAAAGACTGAAAAACTAAATTAAATAAAATACATAAATTCAGCCCGAGATGCTGGGTAGGCTATAGCATCCCTGCGATACTGCATAGGACAAGCAGTGTGGAAAACAAAAGCAAAAAACCAAAACACAACAGAACAGAACCAAAACAAAACAAAAAACAACACAAACAGAACAGAATAGAGCAAAACAAAATAAGAAAAGAAAAAAAACAATCAAAAGAAAACAAAACAAAAAACAGAAAAAAAAAAAAAAGGCAAAAAAAATTACAAAACAAAACCAAATCAATGCTAGCTCTGTGACAACTCACCACTGGATACTGGGATAAATCATTGTATGTGCGACCAGCAATGGTGTTGAGCTGCATCAGATATTCAAAATTGGAGATCTCTCTGCAAATCCATCTCTGCAATAGAAACAAAAATGAAAATAAACAATAGTTAGATCTGGAAATTTGGGGGGGGGGTGAGGCTTTTTGACAGCTTTTGTTGGCAGATACAGCACACAGGGCATAGGAAACTATGGGGAAAAAAAGGGAGGAATTGAATTGGGAGAGAGCAGGAATGAGTCCAACCAGCAAAAATGGAAAATACTGGCATCACATCAGACATACGTGAGTCAGGTTGGAGGCTTTCAGGAGCTCCTGAGGAGAGCGAGAACCAAAGTAGAAAAGATTGGGTGGTCTGAGACCTAGGATCCTGGAGTAGACTTTGTTCCGGACCTGTTGGAGAATCAAAACAAATATAAAAACACAAAATGCCAACCATGCTTCTGGCCATCTACATCAGCATCCTGTTCCACTGTAGTTTCTCCTGCAGTATAGCAGTTAGTATGTGTCTAGCTCACCCCCTTCCTGAAGTTGATGAAGTAGTGTGCCTGGTCGATGAAGAACAGCTCTAATGCCGATCTCCGCAGGTTGTAGCGCCTCAGGTGGACTTCCCTTAGCTGTGACAATGGCCTCTTGAAATCAAACCCAATGCCTGCAAAGATGGGCAGTGCAGAGCATTCACATTAGAATCATTAATCATATTTTATCCCATACACTACCAGTCAAAAGTCTGGAATAATTAAGATTTTTTGAATGTTTTGGAAAGAAGTTTCTTATGCTCACCAAGGCTGCATTTATTTAATGAAAAACTGTAATGTTGTGAAATATTATAAAAATTTAAAATAAAGTTTTCTATTTTAATATACTTTAAAATTCAATTGATTCTTTTTATGGCAAAACTGAATTTTTAGCAGCGATTACTCCAGTCTTCAGTCTCACATGATCCCTCAGAAATCACTCTAATATGCTGATTTGCTACTCAAACATTTCTTATTATTATACTGAAAACAGTTTTTGCCATTTCAAATAAATGCTGTTCTTTTGACCTTTCTAATCATCAAAAATATGAATCAGCAAAAACGGTTTTCAACACTGATAATAATAAAAACTACCAATAATTGATCATCAATAATAATTGTTAATAATCATCAAATCAGCATATTAGAATGATTTCTGACGGATCATGTGACCGAAGACGGCTGCAAAAAATAGTGAATATGCATTAAATAGTCAGCATAGATGGCCTCGTGGACAGTGCGCCGACCATGTAAGCGCCTTTGCGCTTTGGGCGTCCCGAGTTCGAGTCCCGGCTCGTGGACCTTTCCCGAT
>NW_015512476.1:0-317 GCF_001515645.1 Sinocyclocheilus grahami | reverse complement strand
TCCGTTTAATTTAAACGCATGGCTTGTTTTGGATTTGTGAGATGAGGGGAATAATTCAGCATTTTTTCTATCTTGTTTTGGCACTGGATGAACAGAGTCTAAATAAAGAGTTCATCACTACAATGGAAGCGGATTAACTGTCAAAGTGCCCTCACGCTAAAACAAACACAGGCCCGCTGAGTTTTAGAGAGAGAAGACTACAGCTCTGATGCTGGACCACTGCTGAAATCAGCTTTAGCTAAACCTAAATGAATCCAAGATGATTATATATAGTATGCTACAGATGTAAATAAGAGAATGGGTTGCTTCAAAAAAAA
>NW_015512475.1:6707-8755 GCF_001515645.1 Sinocyclocheilus grahami | reverse complement strand
CATGTTAAGCCATCAGAAGTTCATAATGGAACTGAAGGTCTGGGAAGTTTTCTGTGGGATTTAGCTCCTCCTTGTGGTTTTCCGGAAGATTTTATGGTAGTAAACAAACATTTAGGTTATTGGATTGATATTTCATTATAATGATAATATTCTGACAGTTTTTAATATTTAGGAGTAATATTTAAATAATAATAAAACATTTCATATGTATTTGATAAATAAATAAAAATTATTATTGCTTTTTACCTTTTCTTAAAATGATGGTTGGGCATACATGTTTACAAGTGAATCACTGCTTCCAGTGTTTGTAATGTGAAATGTTATTTTGTCAAAAAACAAAAAACACGTGGCATATGACATCAAGTGACCTATGTAAAATGTATAAATACTGTATGTAACACGATTAGTTCCATTACAAATATTTTATCACACATTACAAATTAAAAAAAAAAAATTCTTCTCACAGGTGAGCATGTGATGTGTCCTAGTCAGGGCCACTCTGGTTCATCTGCCACAGGCCATGTTAGTGATCCAGGAGGTCCAGCACTAGGTGGACCTGGTATTCGCACAGATCTGCATCCTCGCCCCCCTCAGCAAGTAGTGTATGTCTTCACCACCAGCCTAGCCAACAGGTCAGTATGATCGCTTTGTTCAGTGCCAGTAGTTTCTGCAGCTTGACAGTCTATTTTGAACAAATGGGATATTTACCATACATTGCCATGTCTAAGCCGGAAATTTCTGTGAAAGCCACAACAAAGGAGTTGATTTATATGCACGTATCATCTTAGCAGCCAATTTTCCACCACACTCTTTTAACAGGTGTAGGAGTGTGCTTTTACAAGCCATTGTCACGTGACAGAGTAGAAAACTATTAAAGTCATAGGAAACCGTTTCCTCCCTAATTTCTTTGTTGTTAAGTAGATTTAACAACCCTTTTTTATTTTCTGCAGTGCTGCAGAAGCAGTGATGCATGGCCACACAGACTCCATCCTCTTGTATCACCAGCAGAATGTCCCTCGTACCAAGCTGGATCAGGTCTGTCTATATGTATAGACACATGGTGTACTTACATGCCTTCATATTTTTATTATATTAAGTTGGTAAATGACATGGGTTTGTTTCTGTTTGTAAGTAGAGTGAAGAAATTGTGTCACAGCATCCACACTTGCAGGTGCTTGGTGGCGTGAGGCACTGTATTTGTTTAAATGGCTATTTAAATCACAATGCTTATCTTTGTTCCTGTTTCTGTTTTGATGAGAAACAGTACAGTTCAAGTCTTTTGTGATGTATTGAACTGAGATTAATAATGGCATTAACAGCACCCATTTCTTTCTCTCTTTCCTTTTTTGTATCTGTCTGAGCAGTCTTCTGGCATTGGAAAACTCTCCAACCTGACAGAGCAGATCAGCTCTAGTCACAGTCCGCCCATTGGCACACCCAAATCCCAAAGTGGTACACCCCGGCCACCTTCTGTTGGTGGAGTTGTTGGAGGACACCTTCCAGGCACCAGTACTCCTTCTTCTACAGGGCATCCAGATGGTGAGCCAGCCCAAACCCTCCGAGGAGGAGGCTCTGCAGTTCATTCACTGGGCCAAGGAAGTTCCGGCCCACAGTCTGTGGGAGTTTCAGGACCAGACGGAGTGGACAGGCCAGGTACTATTGCCCACCATGGTGCAGGTGTGTCTCCTTCGTTAAGTCCCTCTGCATTATCTGTACTCCGTCAGAGCGAACTGGGCCAACGTGGAGGGCCAGGAAACACAGATGGCCTCTCTAAGGAGCAGTTGGAACATCGTGAACGCTCTTTACAGACTCTTCGAGATATTGAGAGGTTGCTTCTCCATACTGGAGCCGGTGCAGGCCACGAGGAACCAAGAGGTCCTAATGGCAATCCTAATGGCACTAATGTTAATAACAATAATAGTAATGATGGAGGTAGAGGTTTGGAAGATGGTGAGAATGGTGGGGGGAATACTGGTAATTGCCATAGCAACAATGCTGGTATACCTGGTATGCCCCCTGTTGGTGGAATGAAAAAGTATGAGGAGCCG
>NW_015512475.1:0-2791 GCF_001515645.1 Sinocyclocheilus grahami | reverse complement strand
GTCGGGCATGATGGGCCCCCAGAGTCTTAGACAACGGAGCATGTCCCTGAACAGCCCATTGGGCTATGGGCCTGGAAGTATGGCCAACATGCCCTTTTAATCTGGTTTCTCTGTAAAACTGTAAAAACCTTGTTTCTTATTGGCTATTTCTTATTTGGACATGTTTTTTTTTATTGCCACTGACTAACTGTGGCAATCAGATGCTAAACATATTGGTTTTAGTAATAATTTCTTGATGCTGAAGTTATCTTTTGGTGAAAAGAAAACTGTTGAGGGTTATCATTACAGTTAAGTAACACAATCTGAAGCCATTTTTTAAGATAATTGTAAAATATGTATATTTCAGATCAATGTGTTTGATTGCAAAGGCAAAAGGAAAAAGCCTCTGGGTTTCTATGTTCTAATTACATTCTGGCTACCAAACTGTTGTGGAAGGTAATATATAAATATCTATATATAAATATAATATATATATAGTTGCTGTAAATAAGATGCAATTTGTGCTTGTTTGCAACTGTTCTGTATACTGTGTTTTATTAGAAATCTAATAACAAATATGGAAAACAAATCAGTTCACTTACTTTGTATTGACCTTGTTTGATGTGTGTGAGGGTACATTTTTGACTGATGATCACAAAAAAAAATCAGGACATAGGATTATATCACTTTTTATTTGCATTTGTTACAAAACCATTTGTTATCTGGTATTTAATATAACCCATTCAAAACAATGCAAGGCACTACAACATTTCATTTACTATGCTTAGCTTTGCCTATTAATGAAATTCAACCTCTGACTTACAGATTGTCCAAATTTATATGATTTCAAGTGATCACTTTGTGCATTTCGTCATGTGCAGTGATAGGCTCAGGATGCAGGTAAACTAAATCACAGATAGTTGGCAATTTAAAGATTTAAAAAAAAAAAAAATTACAAAAATGTCCAGCTGCTATTAGATGTATTGGCTACTTGTTGTAGTAGTAACAGCCTCTGAGACAGATACCCTGTTCAGATTTTTTGTGCGCTGACCTGACAGGCATACACGCAGACACTTTATCTTTGCAAGCAACTGCAGGAGGTCTCTTCGGAAACGGACCCCAATGAAGGCATACAAGATAGGATTCAGACAACAGTGGGAGAAGCCAATGCTCTCTGTGACTATTATCGCCTGTTTCAGTGTGTTGCGAGTATGACAGCTCTTAGGCACAGCATCCAACACCACCAGGGTATGCATAAAAATGGTGATGTTATACGGTAACCAGCACAGGCAGAAAACCAGTGTAACCAGTAGGGCCAGTCGAATTGCTCCCCGTTTCTCCAGACTTCTTTGGCTTTTGCAAAGAGTGATGATTACAGTAGTGTAGCAGTACCCCATGATCACCAGAGGCAGAAAGAAGCACAGCAGGTGTGTGATGAAGCGGCTAGTCAGCATCCAGTTGTTTGCATGGATGGCATGGTTGTTGTAAGAACAAAATAGTCTGGAAGGGTTGTTCTTCTCTTTCTCCACAGACAGGAACACCATATTGGGAATGGTCACAAATAGACACAGGAGCCAGAGCAGTGCACAGGTGAGGTGAACGGTCTTAGGCCGACGGGTCTGGAGACTGGGGATGGCGTGCACAATGGCGAGGTAGCGATCGAAGCTGATGCATGCCAAAAGCAGACTCCCGCACACCAGATTTAGGCGATTAACAAGGCCCAATAGCTTGCACAGGAAGTTTCCAAAAAGCCATCCGGCCACCCCTTCAGTAACTGCAAACGGTAAAGTGAAGAGGAGGAGCAGGTCAGCCAGTGCCAGATGTAGCAGATAGATCTCTGTGATGCGCAGGTTCCTCCGCCGTTTAAGCAGAACGGTCAAAAGGAGGCCATTTCCTGTTAGGCCCAGGAAAAAAACCACACCATATACAAGAGGTTGAAACACGGTGTGAAACCGATGCAGTGGGTTACTTTCATTGTTGCAGGTGTACATTACTCCATCAGGAGGTCCTTCCGTCACATTCTCATAGTAATTTAAGTCAAAATCCTGAAAACAGACATTCAAATCATTTGTATATAAATCAACAACATTTGATTTCTTTTCTGGACACCGCACAATTTACAATAGATGCCCTCCAACTAATCGATCCAATCAACTGATTATTATTTTGTTAATAATTTGCCTACTTAAAGCTTATTGCTTAATCATTTGCCATTTATTTATTTAACTGGAAACAGTTGCATATAGCAGTTTTATAGCCGCTTATGGCATTTACAGGAAGCAATTTAAAGGAAATCTCGCTTCCTGTTTTTTTCAGTATTTAAAATTAAATTAATTATTATTATTAATGATAATAGTAACAACAATAGTAATATAGCAAACTGTGATTTAGACAAAATTATTCACACGAAACAATCTAAAGCTATTTAATGTATTTTTGCTGTTGTTCTTAAAATGTACAATTCATTTGATATCGTATATTTCTCAATTTATTTATGACAGGATGCAAATTAAATCAATGATGACTACCAGTCCACAGGAAACATCTTACCATAACTTATCATGAATAAACAAAACAAAAAAAGTTGAGAGTTCAGAAATACTCACTTCAAGAATGATGTTCTCTGTTATTTGATTCATGTTTGTGTTAAAGATGGTGACCATACTATTGTCTCAGAAGTGTGCGTCCTCCACTCCGAGCTTAAGGAATGCAGTGTTTCAGTGATAAAACCCCTCTGAACAACCAACCCATGATTTACGCTCAAGACTCAAGTCTCAAGTCTCAAGACACGCCTTTTTAAAATATACCTCCT
>NW_015512474.1:2483-8763 GCF_001515645.1 Sinocyclocheilus grahami | reverse complement strand
TCTGAAGCATGAGATCATCTGTGATTCTGCTGATGGAGTAAATCATCTCAATCTCTCTCAACATTCATCTGTGTTCATATTTAACCCTTCATTAACTCTTTAAATGCTGCTCTAATGCTTCTTTCCTTTATTTCAGTCTAACAGTCATGTGACTGCATTCAGAGGTGAGAGAAACAGTGAAACACATCAGTGTGTCCTGATAGCAGTGGTGTGATGTAATGAAGCAATAATACTTCGTTACAGTACTTTAGTATTTTTTGGTAGTATCTGTACTTTACTTGAGTTTTTATATTTCAGCCAACTTATTTATGCATCTGTAACTGCAGGTTAAATGCATGTCCCCTCTGAGATACATAAACTGTGTAAATACGTCTAAATGCTATTTCAGATTCAGATTCCAGAAATGTGTTGTTATGTTGGAATGAAAGACACTAAGTACCGGATGAAGTGCTTCTTATTCTTACCCAAAAATACAAAATGGAAGAAAGAGTTAAAACTGAACACAATCTTGCTACTCAAGCCGTGTATGAACATTTTTATATATATTTATTTGCTTCTTTTACATTTTGCATTTACTTGTACTTTTACTTTCAATACTTAAGTACGTTTAAGATTTAAAAAATACTTTTCGCTACTTAAGTACAGTAAATATCACATACTTTAAGACTTTTACTCCAGTAATATTCTAAACGGTGACTTCAACTTCTACCAAAGTCATTTTCTGGCAAGATATCTACTTTTACTTGAGTATGGCTTTCAGGTCATTTATACAGCACTGTGAGATCAAACTCTATGTTGTAGTGAGTCTTCTATGAATCCTCAAGTGAATCATGATAATTGTGAATCTGTTTTTCAGTGAGGAATGAGACCGACAGCAGTGGACCGACTCAAACTCCAGAATCATGTGAGTTCAGCTGACTGATAATCAAATAAAATCAAAACACAATCTGGATCCAAAGAATACGTGTATCATTCGATCATTCGTTTTTTTATTTAATATTGAAAGTAGAAAAATAAGAAAACGGCTCCTCATCATCAGTTCTTCTGCAGTATCGTGCAGCAGAATAATAGTCCTCCACTGCTGCAGGTGTACGGATTCTTAACACATTTATTGCAACTACATTTCATCTTTCTTCATCAAACAAACAGACTAATGAATAGCTGGACACAACTGGTACCGGGGCAGAGTCTAGACAGGGCTTTCTTCTGTGTAGATATAAATTATATTCTTTGCATCAGCTGGGCATGGCAGGGTATGATATGACAGCTGCTCACCCAGTAAGTCTGTTTGTTTAATTAATTAATTAATTTGTTTCAAACTAAATATTTTAAACACTAAGACAAAAAGGAAGGAATAATAAATTGGCTTGGGTATATACAGGCCTATAATGTTCACGCAAGAACTGTCCTTCTGACTGACAACCGGAGAACAACAGATATTAAATAGCCTACTGTTAGAGTTATATAATGTAGTCTTGTGTTTTATTAAAATTGATTATAATTGATATCTCAAAAGGATATGCACCTGTGCACGGCGTGAGCTGCTGTGCACTCGCACTGCAACGCAAGATTTTCATAAAATATAATAACTTGCCATTTCCATTTGTTTCTCACCAAACCCTCAGAATACCTTCAGAATGCTTGGAATATACGCCACGAGATGCATAGGATTATTTTACCACAGATATGCATCCGCTTAAAAACAACAAACAAAACCTAAAGTCACTATTCTCTGCCATTAAATTGGCGAGTGCGAGCAGGACATGTTTGTGTTATTAAGTAATAAGCCTTTAGAAGAACATTAAGGTGAGTAGTCACTCTAGTTCATACAGTTCCTACAGGCGATGGGTTAAATAAACTCAATAAGCAGACAGACGCGACTACAGTCAAGCGCAGAAGTGCAGAGGAAATAAGCAGCAGTCATATTTAAAGCAGATTAAATTAATATTGAGTACTGATTGATGTTCACTTGGATTATTTTCCCCATCGAGGGGAAATAACTTAATACTCTGTCATTTATAGTCATTTGGTAAAATGTATATTTTTAATTGTGTAACGTTATGTTCAAAATAACTACAAAATGTCATGCCTTTGAAAAATAAAGAGAACAACAGAATGCGCTGCTTTAGCGCGTCTCGGTCTCCTTGACCATCGAGCACTCTTTAGAGTATTAATGACTGTCTGCTTAATATCTTCTAACACTTTATTTTGATGGTCCCCAACACACATTTGATTGACTATAAGTGACCTTGCAAATACATCAACTTATAACCTAAATGTCAATAATACTCTAACAAGAGTTAGCTGACGTGTAGTTGCAAAGTTACTTTGAGTTAGTAGAATGTCTAAAGTTGGACTAATAAAGTGTAATTTTTTTTCTACAACAAATGACAACTTGATCTACCCTATGCATTTCTAGCAGTGTACCTTTTTTGAATATGCAATTAAGCTTTCCATCTATAAAAATGTCAAGCAGTGTGTTCATTTCCAAGTGCTGCAGGCCACCATTGCACAAGAAGTTGATTTTATAGTGAAGAACTGATGGCGGCACTGTTTGATCTGCGGCTGACCAATCAGCAGAAAGGGGCGTTTAATTCCCGCCCATGTGTAGAAATCCAATATTCAAGCTGTTTATTCATTTTTCCACCCAAGAACGAAAAAAACTGCAATTTAAGCTGAATTCACGTTTTTCGTGTTTTGGGAAAAAATTAAAAACCGAAAAGTTTTCTCATTTTTCTACTTTCAATATTAAATAAAAAAAACGAATGATCGAACGATACACGTATTCCAAAGACTTTTTGGATTCTTTTTAATATTGTTTTGTCAGTTTAATAGATCAAGCTTTGGTTGATTTCATTGGTTTATTATTTCTGCAGATCAGATGGTTTTAATGTGGCTTATTTTATTCTTGTATAGATCCGCTCTTGTTGCTTTTTGGTCTTTTTATCATCATTCTTTTTATCGTCATCTTGATCTGTTTCTTGCTGCAGAAGAGGAAACACAGGTGAGTCTCAAGTGTTTGTTTCAGAGAGAGTTTAAATTCTTCTGATTCTTAGAAAACAAGTCTAAGATCATGTGATTTGTCTTAACATCTCTCTAGAGATGATCTCTTAATAATATGTAATATTTCTGTTGTCAGATGTTTTCAGAGGGAAGCACAGAACAGGTGAGTGAATCAAACCGAGAGAAAGAGTTGAAGTGAGTTTGACTGAATCAGATGATCATTAGTGAAACAGACGGATGATGTTTGAATCTTCAGCTCAGACTGAATCAGTCTGTAAGTCTGTGTGTTTCTCTCAGGGATCTTGAATCCGGTGTCTGAATGATCTGATGCTCCTCATTCACTGCAGTTCATCAGCTCCGTCTCCAGTGTATGATCTTCATCATCCTCATCCTCATCACGGTCATTTACTCAAACTCAGGGCTGAACGTCACTGTGATGTTTGACGGGATCAAGGGAGTTTCTCTTCATTCTCAGCCTGTTTTCATTCCTGCGTTTCAGTCCCTCCAGTTTTTCACCATTCTGTAAATGCTGAATATAACGTAATCAAACAACGAGCGAAATCAAGTAAGCAAAGTGGTTATTGTTTTATATGGCTGGCTGGAATGCAGTGTCATTTGATAGAGATTTGAGTTTATATCAGGCTATGTAGTCTATATCCAAACAGCTTTATAAGCAGTGCTGCTTAAATTTATTAACATGCTAGAGTGTATAAAAAACACGGATGAATGACAAAGTATGAAATGTTTGATAGCACTAAAAAGAGTTACTAAAAGTGCAGTCTAATGTGAAAAGAGCTCTGTTTGTTACTGAGATCATACTGACTGATATCTGACTCACTGCAGATGACATTTCTGCATCAGTGAACGGTCAAACACACACACAGTTGTGTCAAAGTGTGTTTTGGTGAGTATTCATATAAACACAATCGATCATGTCTTGATCATGGAAGAACAGTTTGGGAAGTGAGTCAGTTTTCACTGTAAGTCTTAAAGTGACCGCATACTAATATATGCACTGCTGTCACTGATGCCAAAATAAACGAGCTCTATGCTTTTACTTTCTGTCATGTAAGACAATTGAGCATCTACGTGGTAAATGTGATATCCTAATTATAATTGTTTTATTATATTTCCGGAGATTACCACAACAAAATCAGTCATTTGATCACAAAAAAGTGAAATCCTGGTGGGACCCTGTTTCTTTTATTGATCAAATCGCTTTTTTAAAATGATGAATTCATAACGTCATCCACTGAACTGCTGATCATTTGTTTATTGTTGTTTATGCAGAGTTAAACATCTCAACCTCATTTCAGCACATTCACTCAGTTATTAATGTTTCTGTGTGAGGAAATTCAGGTTTGAATTCATCCATGAGATATTTCACATTATGTCACTGGTTTAGTATTTTGTGGCTGAAAAATTGAGAAGTACATTTTATTTAAAAAAAAAAAATTTAATTAAATGGATTAATTATCTGGTTAAGATTGTATTTAACTTCAACTTTAATAAAACATTGCTTGTGATTTTTCTAAATCTGTAAATCTGTCAAAATAAAGTAATTTTCTGACCACAGTTCAGTCTGTTCTACTGTGATTTATTTTAGTGTGTTTTTTAGATGAAGGCAGTTTAATGTGTTTTCAGCAGATGCTGTTTCTTAGATCTTCTGCTCCAAAACCTAGTGAGCCGCCTACATAGTCAGCATTTTAGAAAGAAGATGTCTATGTAGGGAGCAACGCTGCTGATGATGCTAAAATCTGCAGGAACGGCTTTGACCGACTTCCTTGAGTAAATATCTTTCAATATGGTACTACTGTAAAAATGTAGATTTCTGTCTCATTTGTTTGTTCGATTGTTAGATTTTGAACTAACTTGAGTTTTGGTGGTGTATGTGTCTGCATTTTTTACAAGTCAGTCACCCCTGATGGCCTGAGGTGTGTGACTGGATGAAGTTTTTAGGAAAGTTCACATTATTGTGACTGTGCAGAACATGCAAACACGAGAACAGGCCTGATGATTGAGTCTGAGTCACTTTAAAATGTATTTGACAAATTTTTGTTACTTTCACTGTTCATCTTTTGCTCTGTGGTACATCATCTTTAATTTAATAAGTTTACTGATGTTAAAACTGATGATAACATACTTACATTTCTTTCACTTTTAAAGTGCAAGTTAAAGCAAGGAGCGAGCTATGCCTGCATATAATTCATTTCTAACCAGTTTAGAAGATAGACTTTTTTTAGAACGAAGTCATAAAAAATATGTGTACGTATCAAGTGAGCGAAACCTGAATTTCCGGCTGATACTTGATCAATTGATTAGACATGTTAACGATTAAAGCGCAATGCAGAAAAGAATGTAATGGAAGCAAACACATCGGTAAGAAATAAATGAGCTCTGGGTCCTGGTATTGTGATGTAGTGGAGCTTGGGATGGTTGCAATTGTATTTTTTCTAACACTATGAGAAAACATTATATTTTGCACATACAGTTAATTCGTTAATCATTTGTTAATTGTCCTCGTCAGTTACACAACTATTTCAAGAACACAAAAACTTAACAACTTAACATTTATTATGTACGAACAAAATCTCATTCTGTATAGTTTGTAAAACGCACTGATGTCAATGGAAGCGGGCGGCAATATAATCCTTTCTCATATAATTTGAAGATGCGTTTTATTTATATAAATGTGTAAGTAACTATAAAGTTTGCTCTATTCCAAGATTAATATGATTAATTTTATTGAAAGTATAGAATTCATTATTGTACAGTGGTGGATGAACCTGAAAGCCATACTCAAGTAAAAGTATACCAGAAAATGACATTGGTAGAAGTTAAAGTCACCGTTGTAGCGTCTGGACCACTCAAACACACAATATATATTTTGTAAGCTAGATTGAACAAATACTCTGTAACACCCCAGGAAGCTGAACAGGCCCCTGGTCCATAGCAATGCTGACACCCGATACATTTACGACCTCCTGGAATTTAGGTGAAGAAAATCGCTTCCTTGCCCATAAGGAAAATCCACAAGGGAAGGACTTTTCTTTGCTAATTAATTAATAGGAAAACCTTTCTTTGAATGAACACACATGATCCTTCAGGTCATTGGGTATATTACTGTCATCATGTATTTTGTCTTTGAAATTGTATACTGTGATGCAGGTTTATAATCGAAACACACTCCTGTCATCCTTTCACTATTTGTAATCCTACCTTGTCTAGTATCTATGAATTCACCTTCTTATGATCGAAACAAGCGTGTATATTATAT
>NW_015512474.1:0-1899 GCF_001515645.1 Sinocyclocheilus grahami | reverse complement strand
TGTGTATGTGTATGTTAGACCAGTTTATGTGTTTATGTAGTATGTTAGACTAGTTTAAGTGTTTATGTAGTTAATAAAACCTTACTTGTATCACACTTGACGTGTTCATTGTTTGCTCATAACTGGAGTCACTTAATCATGCAGATTTATGCTACAAGCTTTTGTAGAAGTGTACAGTAAGAAAGTTATTTCCCTTAACCAGGAAATTAACGTTCTTAGAATTGACAAGACAGTTGACCCTGAGAGGTCAGCTAAATATCTACAGCGGATCTAAAATATTCATAATTAATTATAACTAGTTATGGTTAATTATTCATATTTCCTCATGAGCTGATTCGTTACACCGTTTAGAATATTACTGGAGTAAAAGTCTTAAAGTATGTGATATTTATTGTACTTAAGTATAAAAAGTATTTTTTAATATTAAACACACCATCCCAGTTGCTCAAAAAAAAACGTGTATGTTAATATTAAGATATACAAATACATAAATAAAAATCTAAACATTAACATCTATATTATATAGATACTGTATATAATTATAAAAATGCATTTGATGATGAATGCAGTATAAGCACGCGCTCGCCTCATGTCTGCGGCTGAACAGTCTATGAGCTGAATATAATAATGGACATCTATAGGCTATATCAGGCTTTATCAGGCTATATCAGGGAGAAGACATCAGCGCAGGGAAAAGAACAAGAAGCAGCCCGTGCATCACTGTCAGGCTACGCTTATACTCCTGTGAAAATGTTTTGACTGTTGATGTTAGTAACGTGTTTTAATGTCGGTGTTAATAATATGGTTTCATTGAATAACACTGCTAAAATTTATAATACAAAATAAACAATTTGCATTATTACAAATGCCTGCAAAGGGCGCCAAAGGCCTGATAATTGCTGCTGCTACACTTACAGGATCAAGTCCTTGTTTAATATTAACTACACATTTAATTCAAATATCCACTTAATTTTTCATTTTTTTGGCCACCTTTTTGCATAGAAATGCTACAGCCTCTTTCATTTCTTCAACAAAAACATGTGGGCATCACAACCCTTACCAAAATCAACCATGGTTTTATCTCAGTAAAACTGCTTAATTTGATTTTGTGTGATTTCTGAATGCTTGAGACTATAAAATCAATCAAACAACGGTATTAATAAAATCATAGCCATAAGTAACCGTCTAGAGCTACAATTGTAATTTATCAAAACTACAATTTCATTACAATGTATGTATTTGCTTTAATATGTTATTAAAGTTCTATTTAACCCCTTATAGTAGGTGTTTTGTTGTGTTCGTTTTTTGAAGGAGGAGGAGAAACACATCCAGTACACAAGCTAGATGCTGTCGCGAGGGTCGAGATGAGTTAGCAGGAAATAACTGCGGTCTTCAGAGTGTTCATCTGGCTTTCCTTTTGCTTTTACACTCATATGTTTTATCGTTTATGGTTTGATTTTAATGCACAGTCTTGTGGCTGTTTTTAAATGTGCTTTATAAATAAATGAGCTTGAACTGCTTCAGTCATGCTGCTGCTGCTGTCTGCGATGAGCCCTTACAAAGATATTGTGATTGTTTTCTCCCAGCACTCCGCCTACACGCTCACGCTCGCACCGAAAGTGAGAGAGAGAGAGCGCGAGCGCCAGCAAAGCAAGACCCCGCGCTCGTGGGGGGGTCACTAAAGGGGTCTAACGCTTCAGTTAGCGGCTACAAAGTGCGGGATAAGATGTAAGTATAGCCAAACATTTCATTTCTGACAGCTGTTTCACGATAGAAATGTTACAAACGATTGACAAAAATAATAATGAATGCAAAATAATTTTAAAAAAGCAATTTTCATCATACATTAGTCATATGATTAATAATGAATATGCACATGTTGTGAATTTATTCAACTTA
>NW_015512473.1:8009-8764 GCF_001515645.1 Sinocyclocheilus grahami | reverse complement strand
ATGTTTTTTGGGGATTGGGAAGAAATGAGAGCTTCTGTTGGCAAACCGCCTGACCGAGTGGCACTTCTGAGTCGTGCCCTGAAATACATTTCCTCACAAATGATGTCTGTAAAAGCATGTGGCCATATTCCTTAAGGACGACTGTGGGCCAAAGCCTGGAGAGCGAGTGGCTGATCTGGACTCGTTCCCGAAAACACACAATCATCTGCTGAAACATGGGAAAAGGAGAAGAACCTGCACTGAATTGTTAATGATATTACAAGCAACAAGCATATTTTGTTCCTGTATAACGCGGTTAAAAACTTAAAAGCATATTTAGACAAATATTTTTGCTTGAAATTACACAAAGGAATAACAGGAACATATACTAATATACTTTTAATAAGTCCACAATAAATGTTCCTTCAGGGAAGGAAAAAAACGTACCTTTGGAATGCAAGTAATGAGAATGTGTTTGTATATTATATACAGACAGTGATAATTAAAGTTTATGTTGACATGATCATGAACAACATGAAAGACATAATTACAGCAACAAAGGTTTGAGATGCCAACCATAGGAAATAATTCTACAGTACTGATGAAGGAAATGTGTGCATGTGCTACCACCTAGTGGTCCATGAATAAAAAATAATTTTTCCCTTCAATTTTCACATAGGCGTACATCTATCTACGTTGCATTAAAATGTGTAAACACAATATTTTATTTATTTATCATAGATTGATAGATAGATAGATAGATAGATAGATAGATA
>NW_015512473.1:3508-3963 GCF_001515645.1 Sinocyclocheilus grahami | reverse complement strand
AAAGGCATTTGAAATAAAATGCAAATCATGAAGAAAATAAACAACTTTAAAAGTTTTAATGTGACCTTCATATAACCAACTTTTAAAAAAGCTGAAACTTGTTAGTTTTAATAAAAATCAACCCCTGTGGCATAAAAGTGCCCAAAGCTGAAAACAAACTCAAACATGACTGTGAGGCAAATTGACTTATTTTCTATCATAAAATAAATACACCCATCCGGTTCACCATTCAAAACAGAATCATTCCACATCATCTTCACTTCCTTCAATAAAAATGTAAATGTTTCCCATTCAGAATCCTTTAGAATTCAGCAGTTTAGACGTGATATAAGCTCATTCTCACAGCTTAAGGTGCATTGCTCACTTCCCTTCCGCTGGCCTCTCTAACAAGGGCTGAGAGTTCAGGTCAGCTGGTTCAAAGCACTCCCAAAAGACAGCACCAATTACTCTGAACG
>NW_015512473.1:0-292 GCF_001515645.1 Sinocyclocheilus grahami | reverse complement strand
ATATATATATATATGATTTGAAGTGAACTACAAATGCACATTCAATACAAATAAAATTAAGTGCACTTATTTTTCGGAAGGGGTAAAATAGTCGGTTATGGTGGAAACAACACCAGAATTGATCCAGAAATGAAACGATTGAAATCCCTTTTCACATAATGAATACTGAATTGTTTACACTTATTTCACTCTATTCAGAGTTCCTTAGTTTTAAGAATGTAATAATTGAATGTTGTTTTCCATAATTTAAGATGAAACACCTGGGTCTTGTAAAAGGGTTAAACAATAAAAT
>NW_015512472.1:8535-8765 GCF_001515645.1 Sinocyclocheilus grahami | reverse complement strand
TTTCATTCCCTATCTGCCGGTCACTACGGGTTATGTCTGAAGACGCGTTCGTGGAGGGTTCATACCCGCAATGCTTGACCATGGCAACGCTGCGATCGAGTCTCTTAAAAGGAAAGAAGCAGACCCTTCTGTCACTACCCGTCCCGGTTTCTCTGCCACGAGCAGAGGACTGCCGGCTAGTGCTATGTGAGATTTGAGGGTGACAGTGAGAGCTTCTCCGCCGGGCCACG
>NW_015512472.1:7806-8291 GCF_001515645.1 Sinocyclocheilus grahami | reverse complement strand
TTCTGCTCTGGTTCCTTTCTTCCCGGAGGTGCATGAGGAAGTGACATAGTAATGGACGGCCCTTTTTACAGCCAGAAGCCACTCGTCTACTTCCTCCGTCCTCACTACCCTCGATGGTGGGGTGGCTAGGGTGGAGAGGAGGAAGGCTGGATTGCCCAGGAGGAGAGAGCGATTGCGGTGCACCTGTGCCCGCAAAACGCCACCACTTGGAGGAATAGTCTGCGTCTCCCGTCTAAAGCCTGTAAGCTGTCGGCTGCTCTCGCTGCCAAAGCTAACAGTGCTGCGGGCCAAGCTGCCTCTGCCCTGCATGCCATGGCAAATCTGCAAGTTCACCAAGCCAAGGCCTTAACAAATGCACGAGGGTAGTACCGACCCGAGGTTGATGCAGGAGCTGCACACGGCGACTGACTTTGCCCTCTGGGCGACGGAAGTCACGACGCGGTCCAGGAGTGCCATCTCTGGCTCAGCCTGGTCGAGATGAGAGA
>NW_015512472.1:5669-5979 GCF_001515645.1 Sinocyclocheilus grahami | reverse complement strand
AGTTGAGCTAAAGTTCCTGTCTCTTAAGACAGCACTCCTGATCGCGCACACTTCCATCAAGAGGGTTGGGGACCTCCAAGCATTTTCGGTAAGTGAAGAGTGCCTTCTGTTCGGGCCGGCCTACTTTCACGTTGTCCTGAGACCCCGGCCTGGATATGTGCCCAAGGTTCCAACCTTGGCGTTGCTGTGTCCCGTAAGAGCATTACCCATATACGTGGACCGCTCCCAGAGCTTCAGAAGCTCTGAGCAGCTCCTTGTCTATTTTGGAGGTCAGCAGAAGGGAAGGCTGTCTCCAAGCAGAGGTTGGCCC
>NW_015512472.1:487-4248 GCF_001515645.1 Sinocyclocheilus grahami | reverse complement strand
CCAGCCAATCCATTCAAATGAAAAAAAGAAAAAAATAGGTGTTTAAAAGCTTCCACCCCATATCTCACCCTGCTCTTTCATTAAGGGTTTCCATTGTTCAATAAACAGACTCCTTCTGAGTCGTAAACTGTACGTTATTCTTTCCATCTCATAGATTTCTCTCACTGTCCGTAAGCATTCATCAAGAGTAGGCGGCCTTCTCTGAAGCCATTTAATTGCAATATTCTTCTTTGCTGCAACTAGGGGTATTCGTAGGAGGTACCTTCTCTTCTCACTTTTTATTAAATCTGTCTTAACTCCCAAGATAGAAACCAAATACATTTGTCCAGTAAGGGACTAGAATAGGACATTCCCAAAAGATGTGTGTATGCATTGCTACTTGTTCTCCACACTCCCTCCAACAGGCACTGGATTGACTTGAATTAAATTTGGCTATGATTTGGGGCGTTCAAAAATAACGATTAGTCACCTTCCAATGGTATTCTCTCCAAATTATGCTACATGTTATTCTATGTGTTTCTACATGTATTTCAGCCCAATTCTCGTCAGATATCACTACCTTGAGCTCCTTCTCCCATTTTAACTTTATATAATATGTGTTGTCTTTCTTCATGTCTTCCAGAGCCCTGTATATACAGCTAATTGGTCTAAGGATCTTGTTACCATTCTGCACATTAATCAACAAAGTCTCAATTGCTGATGGGGTAGTTTTTAACATTTTCCAATTTGGATGTTTAAAAAGGAAACTTCGAATCTGGAGATACTTATAAAAATCAGCCCTAGAGAGAGGGAATTCAGTAACAAGTTGTTCAAACATTTTAAGTGAGTCCCCTTCAAATAATTGGTGGACATATTGCAATTGCTTTAGGGCCCATACTTTGAAGCCATAATCCATTTTCAAGGGAGTAAAGTTCTTTATCTGTGTTATATTTGTTAACAAAGAAAGCCCCTTAGGAAGATTATAAATCTTTTTTTTTGTACTTATTTTTTATTAACCAACATCATAACTACATTTTACAGAATGACAAGAAGAGTACAAAGCAAAGACAAGAAAAAAAATTGGAATAACAATACACCACTATAACGAAACCACACTAGCCAATTTTCATTGGCGCTTTCTCTTAAACTCAGAGATGATTGGCCTCCCAAGTGAGACCCCATATGTCGTCCGACATTACGTCTCCGTTCCCTCCATCAGGGAACGAGGGTTACATACGTAACCGAGACATTACCCATAATAGGGGCACTTTAAGCAACTGTTTTAAGCTGTGCAATAAGTAATGTTCTTCAGCACAAAATCAGCATATTAAAATAATTTCTGAAGGATCATAACCTTACATTAAAACACAAAACAATTAGTTTAAATTATATATTATATTTTTATTTTATTAGTAATTTTCTTATTTATTAAACATATGTCTATTTTATAAATTTTTTATCACTAAATTATCATGAAAGCCTGGCATATATGCAATATGAATCAAATATAGTATCAAATACAGTCTATTTGTATCCAAAAGATCTAAAACGTTTACTCTGGAGTTTTTCTTCTCATAGTTGCACTTGATCTTTGCATTAAAAAAGTTCAATGTTCAATGAAAAGCCATTTGCTCTTAGCTACACAAAAGGGAGGAGGCTTTTGGATTTCCTGCACGTATTGGATAGTCAACACAGCAAGTTAGAAGCTGAAAGGAAGGGAAAAAACAGCACCTTTTCAATGAGAAAGCTTAATTGCAAACTTCTGAGGCACAAGTGGACTTTACAATGGTCACATTAAGCCCTCCGGGCTGGCAAGTGTACAAAAAAAGAGTGTTCAAACATGCACTGAATTGCTGTTACTGTAATTCCTACAAATTTATTCTATTTTACTTATTTATCATGTTTTAGATAGTAATAGCGTAATAGAGATATATGCCGATGATGATTTGTTATCTAAAGTATGATGCATCACTTCAATTCAGGTTTGATTGTATTTTGTGTACACATACACATACTCTTATCCTCATGCTCCAGACTGTCTAAAATGATGAGGAACGACCTCAGCAATAAATACTGTAAGTCACCAGGGATCTGGAACATCTCCCCTGAACAATATGTCAATGTATAGTTAGAGACAAGCAGTGGATTTACTGTCTGCACTGCTGTTTAGATAAAAACATCAGCAGCAGCCCTGTCTCTCTCAACCCGGAGGAAAGAGAAAGAGCTCTTGTTTCTGGCTGCTCTGGTCTGTTAAAGGGCAGTGATTTACAGGAGATCCTCCTACTTTTGCTTTCAGTTGCAAATGAGTAATGGAATAATTAAGTGACTCGCATGTTACTAATAGGAACCAATCCGCAGTTTCTTTTTGTATTTTTTTTGTACTATTATACAAAACCATATAGCTACGTTGCTGGAAACAAGCAGGTCTCACAGTCAGGTTCTCTGAGGGAGTATGGACATGTCATCAGGTGGAGTACTACTGTAAACTAGTACTCCCTTCTGGCCCCCATAAACTAGAAGGCCAATGAGGAACACAAGAGAGCGGAAGCAAAACGTCCAATGCTCCTGTGAACAGCTGCCAGCTATGTTTCCTGCTCTGGGCCTCTGCAGGAGAACAGGAACCTTTGAAGTGGTCATGCCGTGTACAGTAGGTGAGCAACATGCAGTGTTAAGAAGCTGTAGAGAGGAAGTACTAGAGTGTGTAAAAACAAGGTTCTTAGAGAGGTCTGCTCTCTAAACTAATTATAATCCAATTTAAGATATTAATTTGTCTGTTTTTGCTTTGCCAGTGAAAACGGTCCCAAACAAACCATTCGGAGACACATACTGGCATCTTATATTTCTGCCATATGAAAATGTAGTCATGAAATTTGCATGGTGCAGGCTGATAGGTATTTCACAAGCAATCTGCTAGCAATCACATCATTCACTACATGGCACAAGCTGATTGGCCTTTGCTGATTCTGCAGCCAATGAGATTGCTTGCTCAATATCTAAATAGTATGCTCAGAGTTCCTCTGAAACCTTCTACCTCCCCCAGCTCCACTTGTCTAGAACTGCTAAGGGATTTATATACAGAGCTCCTAAAGGGACATGGTGGTGGAAAAAACCTGGGGTGGGAGGAACATTTTTTTTTCAAATGTTTTGCCTTCTCTCTCCAAAACTTTTGCATTCTCTCGCAAAGATATTTGCGTTCCCTCGCAAAACCTTTTTAAAAGCGTTTTATGAGCTAATATAGTAGATATGAGCTGAATTGCATGAAAAGCGTTTTCTCCCCCATATAAACGTGGCTTAATATATAAATTTTTTGATAAAAAGCCCAAATTTTATATTTTATAAAAAATTTAACGTAGAGTTAGTTCTGGCAGGTCACGTTAGTCAAGCTCGCATCAGCTGACTCTCAGCTGATCCCCATCAACCTATGGGAATACAACACCTATCTAAGCATTCATATATAAGATCCCTCAGCATTTTCAGCAGTTTTCGCATTGCTCAATAGCTAATTACCCTCCTCCATCCCCAACTCCTCCTCTGTCAGTCAGGATTCAGCCTTCTGATTCTTCTTTGAATCAGACTAATTCTAAAATGTGTACATAACATTATTGAACTTTAACAATATCTGCAATACATTTATGTTGGTTTTGTTCTGTTTACCCTGGGGGATTATTGCTGCTCTCCCTGCTCTCATCCATGCTAGGCTGCATGGATGCGCAGGGAGTTCTTGCCCAGAACAACCATACCACCAATCATCTTTGACGATAGTGGTTCTGACAGAAATAGCC
>NW_015512472.1:0-342 GCF_001515645.1 Sinocyclocheilus grahami | reverse complement strand
TTCCAAGTTAAAAATAAAACTCTATGAACCGCTTCATTGTGAACATACAGAGCTATATGAACCCCTGCAAGCTGTAAAGTAAACAGGAAGTGTTTGTCCGAACGCAACTGCAAAAGAACGCAAAAGTTTTGCCAGGGAATGCAAATATCTTCGCGAGAGACTGCAAATTTTTTTCCACCACCATGTCCCTTTAGGTACTCCGTATTTATGCATATGCCTATTCATGCAGCAGCATCTTACATGTTCACAGCAGCATGTCTGTATATCTATTGGCAGTAGCGTGCATAGGGTTTTGTGCTAGTATCCAGTTATGAATTTATCTGTATCTAATGTATATATACA
>NW_015512471.1:7374-8773 GCF_001515645.1 Sinocyclocheilus grahami | reverse complement strand
GGAAAACTTGAAATCGCATCATATGACCCCTTTAATAATAAAAAATAAAACTAACGAATATATCAATAAATATATCACCCAATCAATAAATAAATGAATAAATGACTATCCAAAAATACAGTAGTATGCTCTTCCAAATACATACAGTAGTATTACATTTTTAATCCAACTTTGTGCATATTCTAAATTAAAATAAATATATAATGATAAAATAAATAATAAAATGAATGAATATAAATAAAATAAAATGTCAGGACAGTCACTATCACCCCCTTTAACAAAAGTGTAGGAAGCTTTTCCAAACATCCTTTAGTTTAACTGAGGAGTAGTTTTAATTGTGAACACACGGAGGCAGAACAGAGCTTGTCTCACTGAGCTGTGAACGATGACTCACTCCAACACCTTCCCATCAGTAAAGAAACATTATATTTATCTCTGCCATACAACAAGACAATAAATATGGTTTATTCACTTTCAGCTGACCCATTTCCGTATGTGCAAGCATACAGCTTTAGCATTTGTTAAATATTTATGTCAATAACATATTTCAATAATCTGATGACTCATGAGATACACGGGACTTATGTGCATCTCTCTTGGTTATAAATACAGATGGCAGCATGTGAGGAGAGGAGACAAGAAGATGAGGAGGATCAATGAAGTATCGGATGAACTCAAGGGGTCCTGCCTCCACAGCGTCCAATCAGATGTCAGAATGCAGACCCGTTTTAACCAATAGGAGAGCAGCACAAGGCAAAATAAGCTAAAATATTTAAAGAATGAATTTTGCAGATTCTTTGTTGACCTGGTTATAATAACAGGGCTGAAATGTTGAAGTGAAACCGCATCAGTGACTCTGCAGCTGTAATTATCAAAGTGGAAATGAAACTCAGCGAAGCATTTTTTTTCTATTTGTGAACCGGTAACCTCATTTCCCAGATTTAAAGAGCATAAACAGCCCTTATGAAGATACAGCCCTGATATATGAACTTACCAACACAGTTAACTTCCCACTCAACAGCTCAGAGCGTAACGGCTCCTCGTGAGGCTGCAGTTTGACGATGCCCTCCCTAAGACGTGTCTCCTGTAGAAGAACCACATCACCCTTTATTAATAACTAGTCTACTAAATAGTACTTTTTGATTCCATTTTGTTTCATTTATATTTATACATTACATTTTTTATATTTTCATTTATTCCATATACACACAAAATAAAAAATATTGGAAATTAATTGGAAAAAATATATATATATAAATATATATGTATATAAAATAAATAATATGAATGAATATATCAACACAAATAAATGAATAAATAATAAAACAAAAAAAAATTAAAAAAAATTTGTATATGTAAAATACAAAAATATATCCGTTTGCATTGAACTTTCAGCTTC
>NW_015512471.1:5432-6520 GCF_001515645.1 Sinocyclocheilus grahami | reverse complement strand
ACACAGATCTGTACTGAGTGCATAATGTGCGTCATTGTCAGACACACACTCACCCTGTAGCTGTGAAAAAGCTCAATTGCTCGCAGAACATCAAACTTGCGGGCCATCAGAAACTTCACGGCCACGTCCCAGGACAACGGTGAGACACCATGTTGGGACGTCCATTTGTTGATTTCCTCCAAAAACTGCTTTGTGGCCTGAGAAAGAAAGAGATAAATGTTAAGTCTGGCATTAATATGGGACATACTGCTCAATTGTTTTTTCCCCACACGCAAAATCAACAGCTGCCACCAACTGAATGCGGGTACATTTTGTGCTGTGGCAAGTTCATAGTCTGCGACGCTGAGACCTGCACTAGTGTGTGTCTGTCAGGCGGCTTCGATTAGGTTTACGTCAGGGATTTACAAAAGATTTGCAGCCAAAACACTGTGTTCTCAGTCATTTCCTGATAACTATAAACACTCGCATACAAACAAGACCATAACAGAGCAAGGTAGGAGACGTGGAAAAAAAACCTGAATGATGTTTGGATCTGGAAAGCAAAGAAGATCCAGATGGGGAACCAAGAGGCTACTTTGCTCATCTCATATCAAACACAGTGACGAAATCAAGCTAAACTGCATTACACTGACTCTCTATAGAAGAAAACCGATGCAAATCACATGACAGCAACTTCAGGTTGTCTCAGAACTGATTTTCATATGTTTGCAATGCATTCTGGGAGACTATGCCTCCACTCGACTGCAGTATCTCACAGGAAACGCCTCGCATGGCTCCAGTGTCTTCACTCCTATTGGTTAAACCTTTCTCAACTTTTTTGGACAAGCCATATGTCCATACATATGTCCGGCTCAACATAACAGGATATTTACCCAACATACTGGACCAATGCCATCAGCTATAGACGTCTGAAACTATTTTTCAGAAATCTGTGCAAATAAAGCGTCACCATTCATTTGACCTGAAAAAAATAAGCTTTTTCTCTCTCCAGAGGGTCCAGTCCACCCACTTGCACAACACTGTATCCTTAAAAGGACAGATAAGCAGCAGATCATGCCAGACAGGCCTGAATTCTGCAGAAATCACCC
>NW_015512471.1:3806-5280 GCF_001515645.1 Sinocyclocheilus grahami | reverse complement strand
TCCTGTGAGTTCTTTGGTTTCACAGCATGCACTACACATTCGAGGTCTTTCCCATAATGTCTCACTTACTTTGAGATTCAGTTCTGCACCTCAAGACAATTGAGGGACTCATTCAACCATCACAACTGGCAGCAAACAGACACTGACGATTGATGGGGCTGTGTAAACTTTTAAACAAGGTAATTTGTGTATGCATTTTGTTTTGTGGAATATATGTGAATATAGATATAAAATAAATATATATTATATTGGTGATATCAATGTCTATTTTAAAATAAGACATTTTTATATCCAGTACTGCCCTGAAAAGACAAGAACAAAAATGATAAATTATTATGATTATATAAAACTTTTTATGGGCAGCATTAGAAAAACATTTTAATAAAAATACCTAACAATAAATAATATATAAATCTATTTTATATATAGTAATGCCCTGAAAAGACAAAATATAGTATGCGTGCATTAACTGTCTTTTTACAAAAAATCTTGAATCTTACAAAAAATCATTATATATATATAAAAAAAAAGACTCAAAATATTTTATACTTTTTTTGTAATATGGCCCATAAAAGTGATCTATGTTCTATATGATAGTCATCATCATCATATCTACATATTTTTTTAAATATTTTTATGGGCAGCATTAGATGAAAAAATGAAGACCCATTTAATAAAAAATATAAAAAATAAAATAATATAAATACAAAATAAGACTCTTGATATCTAGCAAAGACAAAAAATATATTATTATTATCGTCTTCTCAGGGCAGTACTAGATATAAAATTTTTAAAACAGATCTTACAAAAGTTTGTAGATTTTATTAATGCCCATAAAAGCATATAAATATAAATATATATATATATATATATATATATATACACCATATTTTTAATAATAATAGTAATATTATCTTTTATATTTAGTTTTTCCTGATTCTGTAAGTGTATCCTTTAAACATTTTTACCATATACATATATAATAAAACAAAAAAACAGTTATTAACGGTAACCACAAATTAACCATGGTTTTGCTACACTAGTAGTTTAACCATGGTATTTCTAGTAAAACTGTGCTTATACAAATGGCAATCAATCTCACAAAAAAACATGGCTACTTCACTTTTACTATAGTAAAACCATGGTTAATTTTTAAACCATCATCACTCCTCTCTACTTTGGCATCAGTCAGCTCTGAACAGGAAGAAAAGCACGTCATGAACTGGACCCACATCTCTTCTTTCTCCAGTGGAAATGCTTTTAACAGCTCATGTCCCTCAGGACCTCGGAGTGCCGGACACAGCCCGTCCGACATCTAATTACTCTCTCACATTTGTCCAGCAGGATCCAGCAGCCCCCATAAGGCCACGTCCCCGCGCTGCCTCCGAGACGAGACCCCGGAGTGTCTGTCATTCACTCACTCAGCCGGGATTCCTGTGCATTTGCACAGGCAGAGACCGCCGATAAGACACCG
>NW_015512471.1:2083-3241 GCF_001515645.1 Sinocyclocheilus grahami | reverse complement strand
AATAAAGTGTAATAAAAAGTAAAATAAAATACAAATAATAAAAAAAGTCAATTTGGAAAATTGCATTTGGCAGACGCTTTTATCCAAAGAAGAGTACACTGCTCTGAAGGCATACATTTGTATCAGTTTATCATGTTAATTTTGCCTGGATTCGAACCCATCATCCTGATGTTGCGAGCACCATGATCTACCGTTTGAGCACAGAAAATGTTATTTTGTTAAAAATATTAAACTTATAATACTGTTTATAACATACTATTTAGGTTTCATTTAAAATTTGCATACGGTTTAAAAAAAACTTTTTTTGTAAGCGGACACGTTTTAATTTTAAAGGGTTTACCTGATGTTTTTAATATTTGTATTACATATATTTGTCTGCATTTCATTAAATAAAAATCGTAACTTACCCATAATTTGACCCACTTGAAAAGTAAAAAAAAAAACTCCTTTATTGTTGGTCTGAACTAAAGTTACCATGGTAAACCATCGTAAAGGTGTTCTAATCAACCGGACGGTGTCCCCAACAGAACCGCTGGAAAAGAGAATCGACGCTAACCGGATTGTGACGGTATTTCATACCTGCTCCTCCTCAGCGCTCAGACGGCCGGCCATCCTCTGCTCTCCCCGCTGGAGGATCTTATTAAAGCTCACACGGCTGTTTAGATCAGACTGTAGAAATCAGACTGGGCTTTTTTAGGCCCGTTAGCAGCGATCAGGCTAACCTCAGAAGCAGCGCGAGACTCGCGGCGTTTTCAGCCCGCCACTTCAGCACGGCACGCGACACAGCGGCTCGTTCATGATCCGGTCCGGGTTCGGTTGGATCCACAAATATATATTTTTTTGCACACATACACTAATGGTGCTCTAGCGGAGCTTCGGTCCGCCCGCCTGTGTGACGAAGGGAGAAATTCATCACGGTGCTCCGTCGAAACTCGTCGAAGGCCGGTTAGTTTGTTTGGAGGTACGCTATTCTATTAAGCGATCGGCTCCGTTTATATTAAGAGGCTATAACGCGAGAAGGCGAACGAAGATCCGACGCTCCTGAAAAGCAGCAGCAGTAGTGAAAGATGAAAGATGACGCTCCCTCTGCAGGCCACAATGGAGAACTGCAAACTGAACGACGCTCCTCCTCTCCATTCATAAAAACCTCGAGGAGTC
>NW_015512471.1:0-1168 GCF_001515645.1 Sinocyclocheilus grahami | reverse complement strand
ATATATATATATATATATATATATATATAGGGGACCTACAAAATTTAAAACAGCTTATTTTTGTGTTTAATTTTGTTCCTAAACTACAACTAAATATAGATCACAGCAATATTTGATGTCAGTATTTTTTTTTTACTGAAAGTTTCCATTCCATTCCATTGTGGGCGCAAGGGCATAAAAATCTCACTGTTTAAACCTGACGCAAGAAAATGTGCCAAGAAACTGAGCCGATAAAACAACAAAGAGCTTCCTGTGGGTGGGTTTCCATGGGCTAGAATGACTGAAAAGAGAGCATGACGACATTATGCTGGAAAAATGCACACAAGTGCTTTCACTTTCAGAGAAGAAATTCACACTCACAGTGAACCATCAGAAGAGTCCCAAACTAAACTATACACACAAAAACATCTCAAAGTCAGGCAAAACAGGATTTGAGAAGCATCAAATCATGACCACGTCTCAAAAATGAGCATTTTTGGCGCACTTCATGTTTTGAATAGGCCTAGGCTGTTGACATACTTTATTGATTGACAGGTCTTTACTTAATGTCGGTCATGAGTGATTTAGTGAAGGCTGTTCTAGGCTGACAGGTGCTGCGAGTTCCTGGAAAGCAGCTACTGACTAATAACCAAACTCTCCGATTACGGTCTGGTTTTGTGCGGGAAGTGATCTAGTGGTTTCAAATCAACGAAAGCAGCCTCATTATAACCTCCTGCACATTTGTGTGAGGTGTTTGACATTCAACCAGAGGAGATTTTGATGATGCCAGCATTTCCTTGGCAAAGATAAAAACTGCTGTTGCAATGATGCCAATAGAAATAAGACATTTAGTAGTTAAAACCCTTATTATTCATTTTAGATGTTTGTATATATAAACAATGTTTTTACAATGTTTATATTAATTATTTGATATATTTTAAGCAATTATAATATTATTTTATAATAATTGTATATATATATATATATGATATAAACTGCCGTTCAGAAGTTGTTTGGAAAAATTGTTTGATGTTTTTGAAAAAAGTCTCTTATGCTCACCAAGGCTGTATTTATTTGGTCAAAAATACAGTAAAAATAGTAATATTGTGAAAAATTATTACCATTTAAAAGAACCATTTTCTAACTGAATATATTTTAAAATGTAATTTATTCCTGTGATCAAAGCTGA
>NW_015512470.1:8384-8773 GCF_001515645.1 Sinocyclocheilus grahami | reverse complement strand
GAGAAAAAAGTAGCCTACCAAGTATGTGTGTCATATATAGTCTGCCGGTTTTTTTTTTTTGTTTTTGTTTTTTTTTGGCCTCCTTTGCTTAATGCTTGATCAAAAAGTTGCATGTTACCATGATATCTTGTTATATATAATTAAAAGGGTTTCTCTTAGCAGTTAGTGCTATATTAAACGTGTAGGCTAAGTCGTTAGCTTGTCATCCATAGGCTTACTCAAAACACAAAGAAATGAAATGCTTATTTCACATTTGTAGTTTTGGAATTAAAATGTGATATGTACACTACTACTTGTAAGCTACTAGTTGGTAAGATTTTTTAAAATGTTTTTAAAGTTTCACCAAGGTTTTTTTTTTTTTTTTTTTTTTAATACAGTAAAAAAAGAAA
>NW_015512470.1:0-8207 GCF_001515645.1 Sinocyclocheilus grahami | reverse complement strand
TGAGTTTTTTGTGGGATCCCCCCATCATTGGCTTTTGGATTTTAACTTAATTATTCGTTTTTTTTTTTTTTTTTTTTTTTATACAGTAAAAACAGTAATATTGCAATAAAAAAATTGCAATAGCAGCCATTACTAAAAAAATTACACAATCTTTCAGAAAACAGTCTAATATGCTGATCTGGTGTTTATTAGCATTTCCTATTATTATCAATGCCGAAAACACTTGTGCTGATTAATAAACCATGAAACATTGTTCAGGGTTCTTTGTTTAATAGAAAGCTCAGTATTTTTTTGAAATAGAAATCTTTAACATTATAAATGTCTTTACTGTCACTGACCAATTTAATGCATCATTGCTGAAAATGGTTTTAAATGGTAGTGTAAAAATGATTTACTTATTTTATTTTTTATTTTTTGAAAATACACAGTAACACAATCTTCTATAATTTCCAATAAGGCACTGAATAGAGTATCAGTAGTTACCCATCATGCCTTGCTTTTTGTCCATTGTCATCATCACCATGGAAGCACAAGACTCATTACATGTCAGTCACGCCACCATCAGTGGTGGCTCGTTGGTTTTAAAATAGAGGAGGCACACTAATTGTATTGGTCTGGGATCCCTGCTGATTATTATTATTATAATTATTTGCTTAACCACTTTAAAATGGCTTTTTGGTTGCTTTTAGTCAGAAAATGTAAAGAAAACGACACACATACAGCAAGATAATATAATTTCACTTACCTGGCCTATCACTTGAAGCAAACATCGATCCCTTCTTAAAAGTCTGTGTTAAAAGAGAGCTGCCTGTTGTGCCATTTAATTAAGCCGACTGCTGTAGCCTATATCCAGCTTAGGCGTGTTTTCCCTAAATTTGTATATATACTGTTTGAATGATAGCTTGGTAAATCTGTTGGCAATCAAATATTCAATATTGCTACTCATCATAAGTAGGCTACTTGGTACATTATCAGCGCAGTGGCAGACGTTCAAACTAATATCACGTTATGGTATTACAACTGTGAAATTACAAACAAAAAATACACATTCTGAGACATTAACTAAAATGAATTGTGAATTTTGTTAACATTAAATTGTCCTCCTCCCATTTTCACCTCAAAATTATGGGGAAGCTGTGCCTCCCCTGCCTCCCCCGACGAGCCGCCACTGGCCACCATGACATGCAGATCAAGGGTCAGTAATGCCCATAAGCTGTGGGACGACCGGACTTAACAAGGTCATGGTGGAGTTGGTGGCAAACTTTGTCTGTTTTCCTGTTTGATCTTTTTATGGCAACCAGGCACCCAGTATATGCCACTCTCCTTCGAACCTGCTTTCCTGGAATGACAGCTGTGGGTCATAAAGCAGATGAGGGCTGAGGCACAGTAAACGCCTTTTATTTACTGGGCATTTGTGTTTCCAAATTCTTAGCTTGTCTAAATAGAGATTGGGGGAAGAGACAGCGGGGCTAAACAGCCATGCCAACTGTTTCTATGATGATATGGCCCACCATAGGTATGCGGCTATCACAGTTTGGACTTAAGAAAATAAAAATCACTTCATATGGATAAGTGCAGCTTTTGTTAATTAGAAAACGTTAGATTTTGTAGGAATGTGGAAGATCTGTCAGTGTAGAAACGTCTCAGGTTACTTATGTAACCATGGTTCCCTGACTCGGGAACGAGACACTGCGTCCTCTAGGGGTCGCTATGGGGAACGCCTCGTCGTGACCCGTGTCTGAAGCATACATTGAAAAAACACCAACTCGTTGGCCGGCGACAGCCATGACGTCACTACCGGTGCGACTACAGTATAAATCGGTGCCGGGAGCTACACATCGTTCACTTCTTCGTCTGAAGCTTGCGTCCGCAGCATGGCAAGAAACCTAGAGGACGCAGTGTCTCGTTCCCTACTCAGGGAACCATGGTTACATAAGTAACCTGAGACGTTCCCTTTCATGGGAACTTCGAACTGCGTCCTCTAGGGGTCGCTATGGGGAACGGTATACCCACGCCGCCATGCTGAGGGGAGTGCAAGCCAGAACCATGGCGAGCACTAAGAACCAACTCTACCATATTGCTATGGGAGTTGCCCCTGGGACGTTTAGACGGCTGTCAGTGACGTTATTCCCTACGGCCAAAGGCCTAGGCTACATACCCCAAACTACTTACCTGTTAGGGCCAGACTCCTGGGCCCGGGGTAGAGCTCAAGGCTTGGAATCAGAAACAGATTCCTTTAAGGGAATACGACCAAGAGCCTAGAATCATACTAGTCTTGGTCTGTCACACAGGGGCTACCGCACGTTTGTCTTGTGGTGAAGGAACTGTCTCAACAGATCCTTAGTAGCAATACCCTGTTAAGTAGGTATCCAGAGGATACATAGGGGGAGTGGTGCCCAAGGCAGAACCGGGGTTTTAAACCACTCAAAAAGAGCACGAAGTCTTGCGCGTAGCTCTTACCATACAGGATTTTTAGAAAAGTGGGCAAAGCATAACGTGCACACTTACCACTTATGTGGATTTTAGAAAAGTGGGCAAAGCATAACGTGCACACTTACCACTTATGTGGATTTTAGAAAAGTGGGCAAAGCATAACGTGCACACTTACCACTTATGTGGATTTTAGAAAAGTGGGCAAAGCATAACGTGCACTACACTTGCATACCGTTCTAGGGGTTTCTCGTGGCACCCTGAAAAGGCAGCCTATAGATAAAAATAGCGTATCCCCAGACGCTATATCTACGGCTATAATGCTGGAGTGGCTAGCAGTAAATCTGTAGCTGGGGGAGAACATCCAGCTCTCAATGGAGAGGGAGCTCAACCTACAGCATGTTCCCATGGTGGAACAGCTAGCAGTTATTCAGCTGAGGGAGCAACACACTCAGTTCTCAAACCGAGACGGGGCTCGACCTGCAGCATGTTCCGCACTGGAACAGCTAGCAATAGTTTACTTAGCTGTGGGGGCAACACACCTAGTTCTCAGTCGAGAAGGGGGCTCGGCCTACAGCATGTTCCAATGCAGGAACGCTAGCAGTAGTTTACCTTGGCTGAGGGAGCACAAACCCAGCTCTCAACGAGAGGGAGCTCGACCTGCAGCATGATTGAAAATCAGAGGGGTAAGCATACTGCAGTCTAGCCAAACTCTCATTCCAGGTAACCCTTTGATAAAAGGGGAGCATTGTCTCAATACTACCATGAGGACAGCCCATGGAGCGAGGAATCTAACTCCTCAGAGAGGATTAACGCTCGAAAGAAACATCATACTCACAATAACCCTCGATGGTGAGGGGGGTGATGCCTCAAGGGGATATCCTGGTGATCGGGAAAAACCCCTCAGGGCGACCCGGATACGGTAGACCAGTCAGGGTAGCATGAAAGCGTAAACCCCAGCCCGGACGTCCAGGAAATTTTCTGCAGTGACACCGGGGGCCTGATAATCACAAAACTCCCGCAGAAGCCTGTGTTATGGCCGCATGATCCAGGAAGTATGAAACCTTACTTACCTTCTGGACATATCTCGACGAGTGAGTTTATAAACACTGCAAGTCGAGCACCCGGTTTCTGAACCCAGCACGGGAAACACTGCAAAGAAACTAGCAGAAGGGTACACACAACCACCAGTTTCATAGCACATACATATATTTATATACATATATTTAGACATGGATCGTACTCACCCACCACGGCTCCCGCGTTGGAGCTCTGTCCGGAAAGCCTCTAGACCGGACCTTCAGTAAGGTGGTTACTATGATTAACCATAGAACGGGGTAGATGTTACATCCCCTGAGGGAAAGAGTGGATACCTAAGTATTACTCTGATCCGGACGAAAGCTCTGACGCCTTGTCTGGATCACATCCCTCAGGTCTTGCCTACCTCCCTTCGACCCACGATACTTCCTACCCCTACCCGCAGGCGGAGGAGGAGCGCGAGTCGCGACACTAGCCTTCTGTGCTCGTCTCTGATCCTCAAATCGAGACGGGCCAGGACCCCTGGGTTGTTCGGGCTCAGACCTGGACCTTCGTGGAATGAAGGTTTTGAAGGCCGCTGAGCGTGCCTTCGCCTCCCTGAACTTTTCGATGACCGTCTCAACGGATGTACCAAAAAGTTCAGAGGGCGAAACCGGGGCATCGAGAAGAAAACCCCTTTCTTTCTTCCCGATGTCTGCCAGGTTTACCCACAGCTGCCTCTCCGTTACTACCATCGCTGCCATAGATCTGCCCATGGCAGAGGCAGCCTGCTTAGTAGCACGAAGAGCAAGATCCGTGGTGCGGCGTAACTCAGCCATCTCATCAGAAGAAAGGCCCTCGCCTTTATCCAGGTCTTTCAGCAGATCAGCCTGGTATGCTTGGAGCACCGCCATCGTGTGCAGTGAAGCAACAGCCTGACCTGCTGCTGCGTATGCCTTGCCATTCATTTTAGATGTAGCTTGAAGAGGCATGGATGGCAAGGAGGGAGTTTTGAGAGATGATGTCTCTCCCATAGAGAGATAGCTAGCTAGCGTCTCTTCTACAGGGGGCATTCTCTCATAGCCGTTTTCGCGCACCGCCTCGATATTCGCATAACTGGTATGCTGAAACCGATGGATGCGTGAGGAAAACGGCTTCTTCCATTCCTTCTCGATCTCCGTATGGAGATCAGGAAGGAAAGGAAGACTCACCTGAGCTGGAGGGTTATGGCCAGAAAGATAACGTTCGTCGAGACGACCTCGCGACGCCACTTCCTTAGTCCGCTTCCATGGCAAGTCAAGTCTTGCCGTGGCGCGCTCCATAACCTCTAAGAGCTCATCATACGCAGGGCAGGAGGATTGAGAAGGCTCAGCCTCAGCTTCTTCGCTCTCATCATCCATTTCCTGCTCTTCCTGGGCTGAAACCAGCAGAGCACTGGCCCCTGGATCAGATGATGTTAAAGAGAGAAAATCATCCTCCAGTGGCTGTCTCTCGCCCCCCGCCGATGAGCGCGAGAAGGAAAGTCCCTCTCTAAACTCATCGGCCAGGTCCACCTGAGATCCCCACGAGCTCATTCTCCTCCGTGCCTCAGCAGCGGCGGGTCCTGAACCGCGGGAAGCAGATGGCTGCCCCTCTTTACTTGAAAAGAGAGACCAACGAGAACGGAGTTTTTTCATTGGAGAAAACTCGCAATGCACGCAGATTGCCCCCTCGAGGACATCGCGTGCGTGCTCCTCGCCCAAACAAACAACACATAGATCGTGTGTGTCATCTGGTGTCAAATAGCGCTGACACGGATGCACACACCTTCTAAATGCTCTACTAGTGCTCGCCATAATATTAATAGATAGCTCTTACTTTTTCCTTGAAAATGCACGCTTCAAACAGAACAGTCAATGAAGACGAAGAAGAGAATGATGTGTAGCTCCCGGCACCGATTTATACTGTAGTCGCACCGGTAGTGACGTCATGGCTGTCGCCGGCCAACGAGTTGGTGTTTTTTCAATGTATGCTTCAGACACGGGTCACGACGAGGCGTTCCCCATAGCGACCCCTAGAGGACGCAGTTCGAAGTTCCCATGAAAGGGAACAGTCTAATATGCTGATCTGGTGTTTATTAGCATTTCCTATTATTATCAATGCCGAAAACACTTGTGCTGATTAATAAACCATGAAACATTGTTCAGGGTTCTTTGTTTAATAGAAAGCTCAGTATTTTTTTGAAATAGAAATCTTTAACATTATAAATGTCTTTACTGTCACTGACCAATTTAATGCATCATTGCTGAAAATGGTTTTAAATGGTAGTGTAAAAATGATTTACTTATTTTATTTTTTATTTTTTGAAAATACACAGTAACACAATCTTCTATAATTTCCAATAAGGCACTGAATAGAGTATCAGTAGTTACCCATCATGCCTTGCTTTTTGTCCATTGTCATCATCACCATGGAAGCACAAGACTCATTACATGTCAGTCACGCCACCATCAGTGGTGGCTCGTTGGTTTTAAAATAGAGGAGGCACACTAATTGTATTGGTCTGGGATCCCTGCTGATTATTATTATTATAATTATTTGCTTAACCACTTTAAAATGGCTTTTTGGTTGCTTTTAGTCAGAAAATCTAAAGAAAACGACACACATACAGCAAGATAATATAATTTCACTTACCTGGCCTATCACTTGAAGCAAACATCGATCCCTTCTTAAAAGTCTGTGTTAAAAGAGAGCTGCCTGTTGTGCCATTTAATTAAGCCGACTGCTGTAGCCTATATCCAGCTTAGGCGTGTTTTCCCTAAATTTGTATATATACTGTTTGAATGATAGCTTGGTAAATCTGTTGGCAATCAAATATTCAATATTGCTACTCATCATAAGTAGGCTACTTGGTACATTATCAGCGCAGTGGCAGACGTTCAAACTAATATCACGTTATGGTATTAGAACTGTGAAATTACAAAAAAAAAATACAAATTCTGAGACATTAACTAAAATGAATTGTGAATTTTGTTAACATTAAATTGTCCTCCTCCCATTTTCACCTCAAAATTATGGGGAAGCTGTGCCTCCCCTGCCTCCCCCGACGAGCCGCCACTGGCCACCATGACATGCAGATCAAGGGTCAGTAATGCCCATAAGCTGTGGGACGACCGGACTTAACAAGGTCATGGTGGAGTTGGTGGCAAACTTTGTCTGTTTTCCTGTTTGATCTTTTTATGGCAACCAGGCACCCAGTATATGCCACTCTCCTTCGAACCTGCTTTCCTGGAATGACAGCTGTGGGTCATAAAGCAGATGAGGGCTGAGGCACAGTAAACGCCTTTTATTTACTGGGCATTTGTGTTTCCAAATTCTTAGCTTGTCTAAATAGAGATTGGGGGAAGAGACAGCGGGGCTAAACAGCCATGCCAACTGTTTCTATGATGATATGGCCCACCATAGGTATGCGGCTATCACAGTTTGGACTTAAGAAAATAAAAATCACTTCATATGGATAAGTGCAGCTTTTGTTAATTAGAAAACGTTAGATTTTGTAGGATTGTGGAAGATCTGTCAGTGTGTCCATTCTTCACAGATTTGATCGTCCATTATATTGTTAGCATACAGTATGCTAACAGGTAAAACAGCTTATCCTAAACAAAGCACAGGAATTGGGGAAAATTGGGGTCGGTATGATTTTTAAATGCTTTTGAAAGAAGTCTCTTATGTTTATCAAGACTGCATTTATTTGAACAAAATACAGTAAAAATCGAATGACTTAACCGAACGGGTCATGGTTTGGTTAAATAGCATGGCCCATTTTAGATGCTGGTAGATGCCATAACTACACCACCTGGTTACAAAAAAATGACGGCCTTTCTAAATCAGTGCTTTATTTTGACAAAATACTTCACAACATATCTCTAATATTTCCAACCTAGGCTCACTGGAAAAACGTGTCTCTACATTTTTGCAAAACTCCAAAAACATACCTATAGGCTAAATTCAATTCACTGCAGTTTCCAGCTGAATTGTTTCCAACTTTTATTCCGCTTCACACAAAGAATATTTACAGGGCAGATTGTCGATTAATAAACCCTTATTTTCATGTGGTTCTTTGCACAATACTATGTTATGACCTCAAAACAATTTGACCATAGCGCATCATTTGCAAACTAATATGTAGTGCTTTTCTGACATAGTAAACTTGCTCGGTAACTCACCTGGTACAGCATTGCAATTGTGATGTGGAATGTTTGGGCACGAGTCCTGTGAAATATGACACAGTAAAAGAGCTCAAAAACTTGTAGAAACAAGCTAAAATTCATATGTTAATTTCTGAAATGGTGGTGGTACTTACAGCAACCAATGTTATAGATTTTTCACTAAACTGATCAATTTGTTCATGTATATGTATATATATATATATATATATATATATATATACTGTATATATAAACACTTCTGACTAATAGTTCTAGAATCTAGAGTAATTAGTTGCATGGTATTTAGCTCAGCTGATTACAGCAACAATTTCGTATTATGTACTTCCAGGGAATCCTGTGATAGCCACGCAACTACTACTGAGATGAATGGGAATGCTAACAGCTAACACTTTCCAGGTATTATAGACCTCTTTGGAGAAGATAGGATTTCAAAATGACAAATTCAGACCACTCTGAACACAACAGCACAGTGTTTTGAAGCACATATCCTAACAGCTAGTCTACAATGAATAATACAAATGAATGTCGAGCCCATGGTCGAATGCTAATCAA
>NW_015512469.1:7700-8782 GCF_001515645.1 Sinocyclocheilus grahami | reverse complement strand
AAATCACTTGTAATAGAAATAAATTGTGTAATCAAAATAAAAATAAAAATTTATTGTAAAATTAACTTATAAACTTTATTTATAAAAAATAACTTGTAATTTTTTTTAATTTATTTTGTTTTATTAAAACCCATATCCAGTTTCGAATTAATTTGTTTTCAATATAATATTTATTGGGTGAAAAATTAGGACAATATTTTTTTTATTTTTGTGCACTAAATTGAATGGCATTTTATTAAACAAACATGTTGATTAAGAGAAGAAAGTTGGTGGGAGTGAAATTAAATTATTGGTGGCAATAAGAGGGTGAATGGGACAAGGACACATTGCAAACAAGACCTGCATTTTTCCCCAACCCTATTGTAATAAAAAAATAATGCATAAGAATTAAAGGACACATTTTACTTCCTCCACTCTCTGTCCTCTGTCTCACCTCTCTCCAGGTATTCCTCCAACCCCCTCCTGCGAGCGTCCAGCTGCTGTTCAGACAGAGAAAAGGGCCATTTCCCTGGCAGCTTTGAGAAATTGTAGTTGGAAAACTCTCTCTTCAGGTTCTGATGAAGTATTGCGAACTCCCTGTAACGCTTCGAGCACAGCTGTCTGCCCGACATGTACACGTTATACACCTAAGACAGGAGGAGCAAGACCACAAAGATTACCAGCACTAAACAAAAAAAGCAAAAAGCTTTCGTTCTTTCTACACGACTCACCACAAACTTCTCTGAGAGCTGTTCCACATGTTTGTATGTGGGGATTGAAATGGGGACAGCCTGCTTGTCGCTGTAGTCGTAATTGGGCTGCACTACGCTTTCCTCGCCACCTTCAACTCCGTCCGCTTCCTGTGCCGGCACAGAGAGTACGGTCAACACCAGCTCCCTCTCTCCAGCCCTGATCAGATCCACCACCTGCTTGTGAGTCGCTCCCTCCACGCTCACCCTGTTACTGCAGGAGAGATGCAAAAAAGTGTGTAATGTTAAAGGGGTGAAAAATTAAGATGCGGTCAGTTCGATTTTTTTATGCTTTTTTGTCTTTTTTTTGTCTCTCTACGCTCTCCAGGGCTGCATCTGTGTTACCGTCAAAAC
>NW_015512469.1:2897-3342 GCF_001515645.1 Sinocyclocheilus grahami | reverse complement strand
AAAACATTTATAATGTTACAAAACAATCTTTGTCCAAAATGTTCAGTTTTTCTGAACTTTCTATTAGAATCCTGCAAGCATGAGACTTCTTTCAAAAACAAAACAATCCTACTGACCCCAAACATTTTTACACAACATTCACTAAAAATACCAGAAAACTGAAATTGTGTATTCATTTTTAAGCTTGTTGGAATTGACACAAGGGATGCTCTATTAAAAGCAGTAAAATGGACATCTCAAAGCGGCCAAAATATTGGGATATTTATCACTAAATATCATGTAAAATGTGTTTATTTAAATGTATCAATTTGATGTAATCTCATTTGCTATTATGTGTGCATTATATCTGCTATATCCAGCTCCAAATACAGGTATTGGCCATGCATATGAACTGAACACTTTACTATTTAAAATGATCAATTATGAACTGAACACTTTTATAGAC
>NW_015512469.1:2290-2887 GCF_001515645.1 Sinocyclocheilus grahami | reverse complement strand
TGAACACTTTTATAGACTGCTTACTATTTAAAATGATCAATTATGCACTTCTCAGGACAAACGTGTCAGGAACTGCATTTATCAGCTGCATCAATGATAAGAGATCAATATGACAGCACGTGATCATGCATCTGTCATGTATCAACGAGTCACCGAGTGCGAGACTCTTCTAGATGTGTGACACATAGGCTTCAATGGAGCCACACACAATTATTGAATACACCAAACCAATGATCCGATTACACAACAACCGTTCAGCGTTTGAGAGCTTCCCAGTACGCGTTATCTGCTCAAGTCTTACATAATAACGACCTGTTTATTGTATTAGCAGGGATGTGTTGGCATGCACGGCCACGAAAGCTTAAACAAGTCCACAGCTCCCTATGCTAACGTGTAAAAATAACGTCAAGCCAACAGTGCGCGGTGTCAAACTGACTGACAGCAGAGCAATGCTGATTTCTAGGCTAAAATGAGTAATAAAGTGGAAAATGAAAGACTTACACCTCTAGTATTCGGTCTCCTTTCACTATACCGGCCCGGTCCGCCGCACCCCCGGGTAACACGGCGCTGACATGCTGGAGAGGAGCGTACAGCTCC
>NW_015512469.1:0-2127 GCF_001515645.1 Sinocyclocheilus grahami | reverse complement strand
AACCATCACAGGACTTCTTTCACTTTCCCTCACAGACTGTGTCCAGTGTCTTTAGATGGGGCCAGAGAGCCTCTGTGGAGCCTGTCAGTTTGTTTTGGTGAATTATGTAAGAGGATATCCTGTAGCTATACATTTACAAGACACAACTGAAAGTTAGTTACGTAGAGGAAACTACTAGAGCGATACAATTTTGTCATAGCTAATTATAAAAAGTATCATCAGATACCAGAACAGAATGCTATATAAAAAGGGACCGGGGAAAGTTGTCAATAGTATTTATTTATTTATTGTACGTTGGTTTCAGACACCTAGTTCATATTTTTTTGTGAATTTATCGCCCCAAAAAAATACTATTTATATCAAGTCATCATTTTTGTAAACAATTGAGCTCAATAAAACCACACTGACATACATTCTGACAAACATCAACTCTCAGATTCAGATTTATTATTATTTTCAGATTGTAACAAAGGTTGAACTGTTTTCAGTGCAAGAATATTTTTCATATGTCGGGGCAAGCTGTCATGTTTTTGACCAAAACATGTTGCAAATTTATTTATTTATTTACCATTTTCAGATTTTTTTGTTTATTTTTTTCTTCATATATGTTGTAACGTTATGTAGTATAACTACATAATGACTTTGGGTAGAAGGTCAAATCAGAGGAGTAAATTTAACCAAATTTTACAGGAGTAAATTGAAAGTAGCCCTAGTTTCCTCTATACTTTATGCTCAGTCACTCATTAGTAAGAACAATTGTTGTATTTTGACCATTTGATGGTGATGTGTTGTCTGAAATAATCATAATGCGTCATAAATTACAGACATTTTGACAGCAACATACCTTTGGAAAAAGCAACATTGTGCAAAATATGACATTCATCAACTCTTAGGCTCACTGAATTATAAAGCTAGAGCGACATCTAGTGTAGCTATTTGTTACCACAGTTCAAATGGTATGACACAATAGTCCTAGGGTGGACACCGATTAGCTATTTTGTTTTATTGTATTTTTCTATTCATGTCTGCAGAGTGTATGTCAATATATGTAGAATGGATCTTTTCTGCCCTCTTGTGGCATACAAGGAAACATACGAAACATTATTTGCAGTTAGGATTATTTGGTTTTGCTGATGGGGTGGTTTGCTATTTGTATTTTTAGCAGTGCAAACAAGGTGGCAACTGTCTGAAAAGTAGCAACTTTGGCAAAGCCCTGTGTAAGTAAGCAAGACTGTGATGACTTGGCAATGTGCTGTGGTCAAAATATCTGATCATGCATATTTGTCTTGTGGCAGTGGAGGCTTAATTTTTGTTTCTTTTAGTTTATCTTTATTATTATTATAGTAGTAGGATTAGTATTAATAGTACATATTGTGTAATATTATATATTATGGATACTAAATGCTAAACTGAATTGTAATACAGAAAATGACATGACCACAAGAAAGCCACAAAATTACAGGCTTCTTTAAACATAAGCAAGAAATAATTTCTGGAGCTTTACCTGCTGTGACTAATGACAACATGTACTGTAACTAAAGAAATGTGAACATTTTTATTCATCTTATAGAAAAGTATGACTCCAAAAATGTCTGTACTTTGCAGAAAAAATGAACTGGACATAATGTAAAATGTATGCATGCATCACTTTCATTGTGTTCATTTTGTGTAATTTTCACAACTCACAACTTTCAAAACTCTTTTATGGAGTTTTTGTTTACAAAAAGCAAACATTTCATTATCTAAACATTTGGTGTGTTTTTATACAACCGTACAATCCATTAAATTCACTGTACAAATCTTGTTTTCATTTTTGTCAAAAAATTAAATATGGCGCTACCCTGACTAAGGCTTATTGAGTTCTAGTTTCCATAACTCTCTTTCCAGCCAAGCAGCCTTGGGTTTACATTGTAACCATTAACAACTTGGATCACACCCTAGTAAAAGTATTATGACAACGAGGTAAAGAGAGAGAGTACAAAAAACTGCAGGATATGAATCATACTTGGCATAACTGAATAGCCATTTTAAATATAAAGTTTTGCACATGAAGACGTTTGAAAATTTGAAAGCTTTATGTTAAATGAAAACATATTTGCTTTCAGTACAGACAGTTTAAAGCTCAAA
>NW_015512468.1:6471-8773 GCF_001515645.1 Sinocyclocheilus grahami | reverse complement strand
GATGAACATTTGCATCAGTCTTTGAGACTGGCTGTGACAGGAATGAAACCTGACATTGGACTTCTCACTAGCCAGAAGCAAACCCACAGTTCACACTAATTAATATGCATAAGTAAATGTTTTGATTTTGAATAACACTGAATATGAAAAAATGTCATGATAGTAATAACAATGCTTTTTTAATAGGCTATATGTCTCTTGATGAGTAATCATTTGTCTGTACGGTGCATAACAAAATAAACTATTCTAGCATTAGGAGGCATAATAAATACATTTAAAATCATAAAAAAATCTCCACAATAATACTAGTAGTCACTCCGGCCCATGTAATTTTCTGTTACAAACTAACCCGGCCCCCCATTAAAGAAAGGGGAAATTATGTGGCCCTTGCAGAAATAAGTTGCAGATGCAGCTGTAAGTAAATGAAATCAAATAAAAAAAATTGTAAGCCAAGTTAGTTATAAGCAATGTGGTGCTCTGATAAATAAAATGAATGGCTTCTATGGTTGAATTCAGTGCTAGGTTGGATTTCAGTGATATCATACTTTCTATTTCCTTCATGATGCCTCAAAACAGCTGAATACAGCATACACACTTTTTGATGAGTTTTGCTTTATTTCTTCTTTCTCAGCATATTCTTCTTTTTTTCCCCCTCGAATCAATCTTCAATATTGTTACAGCTCCCATTCATTTTACTGGTGTTATAATGCAGGTCTAAAGCAGCCTTCAGAGAAACAGCTCCTGCTGGTAGCTAACGCCCACATGCACTGGGATCCGGAGTACTCGGATGTGAAGCTCATCCAGACTATGATGTTCCTGTCTGAGCTAAAGAGCATCGCTGAGAGGGCATCGGGATCCATCAACTCTGCATCACCCACGTCAGACATCAGCTCCATCCCTATCGTCCTGTGCGCTGACCTCAACTCGCTTCCAGACTCTGGTGAGCAATGTTTGGAACTGCTTATTAAGAATAAATAGTTAGAGGGAATGGGGAACTCACTTGGGCAATCTTTATTGTGAAAGTTCCAACTAAAATGAGTTCAAGAGCTCCAAGCAAGAAAGCAAGCCATAATATAGCGCCCATGAAGTGGATGGCATGCAGTTCGCCTTTCCGTTCCTTATATAGGATAAGCGACTATGTCCACCTGCTGCAATATTAAAGTAATGGTTCATCCAAAAATGAAAATTCTGTCATCATTGACATTTACTAATCCTCGTGTTGTTTCAAATCTGTATGACTTTCTGTGGAACACAAAAGAAGATATTTTAAAGAATGCAGGACTTCCATTGTGTGGACAAAAAAACCCACTGAGACATTTCTCAAAATATCTTCTTTTATGTTTGCCTCAGATTCGGCATGAAGCTCTTGTCTTAGCATTACTTGGTTTCCTGGCCTTTCTTCACAGGTGTGGTGGAGTATCTGAGTAATGGTGGAGTTGCAGAAAATCACAAAGACTTTAAGGAACTGCGTTACAGCGATTGTCTAACCAACTTCAGTTGCAACAGCAAAAATGGAAAGCCCGATGGCAGTATCACGCACAGTTTCCAGCTGAAGAGTGCCTATGAGGGGAATCTCATGCCCTACACCAACTACACTTATGACTTCAAGGTCAGGAGATATTTAGGTTTCACAAATTGAGTGAACCACGACATGCTTCGTTATTGTATTGCCCAGAAACCAGTGCAATATAAGGCTGCTGCTGGCTCCTGAATTTAGATTATTGTCACAGATTTTTGTTTACCCTCTTTTAAAACATGCTTTCTCCTTTTTTGTAGGGTGTGATTGACTACATTTTCTTCTCTAAGACACACATGCGTGTTCTGGGTGTTCTGGGTCCACTGGAGACTCAGTGGCTGAAGGACAACAGCATAACGGGCTGCCCCCACCCACACATCCCTTCCGATCACTTTTCCCTCCTGGCTCAGCTGGAGTACCACCCGCCCTTACCCCCCCTCAACGGGCTGCATCTGCCTGTCCACAGGTAGTGCAGCCCCCCTTCCCCTACTCCTCTAAATCCCCAAACCATGGATGAACCCCTATGATGAGCCCCTACAAATATAGGCACACACATTAAGGAGTGAAGTACTCGCCTACTTTGTTCCTTTTTAACCTTTGCACAGGATTATATGATCTTATTATTATGTTTTCCAACTTGAAAACAAAAGCTTAATACCAAATTAGGGTTGGGATTCTCTGTTTGGTACCAAACAAACGCTGCTTTCAGGGAAATTGATCTGTTTGTCTGAATTTAAATGTGAGATTGTATAAGCCATGTGTCAGTTTTTGGATGGTAGAAATGTG
>NW_015512468.1:1809-2912 GCF_001515645.1 Sinocyclocheilus grahami | reverse complement strand
TTTTTTTGTCACTTTTGCAAACTGATTGATAAGTAGAGCATTCCTCTTTTATCAAACTGTGCCTAGTCTGAACCATCTTTTCTACAGCAGTACTGCCTGTGAAAGCAAGACGCTTACAGAGTGAGCCAGCACCAGCATCCATCCCAGCACCCTTCCATCCACTCGTCCATTCATCTGTCCATCTCTTCTCTTCACCAGAGAGACACGATGACTACTAAAGTGGCCGTGATCCAGTTATAATGTTGTTGTTATTAAAACATGTCATGGTCAGCAGTGATAAGCCAATTTGTTTTGCAGAAATGGCGGGATCTTAAATCTTTCTGTTATGAAGTTGAGAAAATTACCATTGTTTGCCTGGTTAGTGGAAGCAGTATTTTTGTTTTTTGATGGATACTTGTATATGTTCTCCTCACAAAAATTCCCACTGAACATGCTGAAATATTTCCTCTTGGCAAATGGTCTAACTGGACAGTTATTTTAATCCAGACTGACGAACAAGCAGTATTTTTAAACTAGTAATAAGCATGTGGAAAATAAAAGTAGTCTCTCATTGAATGTGTATTATGGCAACAGGGCTTGAAGTGAGTCTTGATGACAAATTCAAATTAATGAAGGTCTTGCATGATTGTAAGATGATGTAAAGCATTGTTTTGCCAAGAACCTTAGAATATCCAAAAACGAGCATTTCCCAATGTGATGATAAGGCTTTATCACTGGATTTTCTCAATGACTTTGAGACTTTTTTCATGCAGTTTCTCCTCAGCTGAGGAATACACATTTTGTAACTCTTATTTAGTCTATAAACATATATGGTGATAATATGGGGAAAAAAGCTTTCTGTTTGCAAATGTAAATGGTGCTACATGTGGCCCACTTGTAAAACAAGACATTCTCAGTCTTGTTCTAGTCTCCCACCTTAAAGGCAATAAAGATGTCATTTTAAAGAAAGAAGGTTGTGAGTTTTTTATTTCAAAATAATAATTACAGATTTTGTAGACAGACTGTTTTTAATTTGTGCCTGCGTAAATATGGCCTAATAACATTCAGCACACTTGAGTTGTTTGAATGAAAAGGAATAACTGAAAAGTAGGAAATGGAAAGTT
>NW_015512468.1:0-523 GCF_001515645.1 Sinocyclocheilus grahami | reverse complement strand
AAATTATTAGGAAAGATACCCATACATTATTCAATCAATGAGCTACAAAAGGGGGGAAATACATGTACTGATGCATAAAAACATTTTCTAAATGAGTTACTTTGAGGTTGCATGTTCTTTTCTTCTGCACATCACAATTGTGCAGTCTTAAATTACTCTTTTATCTGTAAACAAGGGCTTTCACTGTTTCACTTTGGAACCTGGTTTTCATTCTTTTGAAATTATGTGAAATGAAACTTCCAGTTTCATGTCTTATGCCTTGAGGGAGACTAAAATGTGATGTTCCCTCACCTTCACAGCACCAAAGTGGTTTGAAATACATTTTGTGGCCATGATTATCTCCCAGATATGCTATACTGTCATCTGACATTTGTGTTGTGAGGTCTGATTTGACTGTCACAGACAAAACAAAGCTTTCTTTTAAAGCTGATGCATAACAATACCGTGATACAATATGTCAAAGTTCAAGCAGTATAATCAGGATGTACAGTGGGTACGGAAAGTATTCAGACCCCCTTAAATT
>NW_015512467.1:7821-8789 GCF_001515645.1 Sinocyclocheilus grahami | reverse complement strand
AATAATGTTATTTTTAGCAACATCATATGACCCCTTTAATGAATTTTCGACGAGTCTTCCACAAAAAGCACAGGAATGTGTGTTACTAAATAAACAGGGCCACTTTTGACCATTAGAATGTAAAACAATAGTTCTAATCAGAATATTTTGATTGGCAGTTGTGTGACACTTACCCGTCAGAGCTGTTTGTGCCAAAATCAGCCTCTCCTGCTGTCATTGTGGGCAGTGCCAAGTTCCGGAGTCGAGGACGTCTTCCTATTCTCTCCTACTTCCACAGAGACACCAGTGTAAGTGCAAAAAATAACGATACTCATTTGAAATCAACATCAACCCATTGCAGGCTTTTACTTTTTATATTAAAGCCCTCATGAAATCAAAATTTACTCTAGGTGAACAATTAATCAGTGCAAATTAATTTTTGTAAAATCAGTAAAAAAAAAAATGTTTGTCTTGGTAATCTTCAATCAAAATCTGAACATTTGCTTCTGCTCTGGAATGGCATTCCTTCTTTGATGACGTCAGTTTGACTGCTTGGGCAGCCCCTCTAACCGTTTGATTCCTATGAATGAGAGATGAGAGGAGGAGCGCTAAAATAAAACCATGCACTCTATTCAATATTCCATTTCAGTTGGAAATACATCACTTTACTGAAAAAAAGTGGACAGCAATTTCCGGTTCACACGCACTTTAAGCTTACTATGTTAAACCAAAACTTTTCATGTCTTCACTTCCCCACTTTTCTCTTTTAATTCACACACCATTGGTTCTCTAGGCATCAATCTGTCGGAGCAGTCAGCCTCTTTCTGGTTTCAGTGCACGTTCCTCAGATGATGAGCAGATGCTACAGGCCATTATGAAGTCAAACCCCGTCAGCGAGTTAATGTATGTGGTGGACACAAGGCCAAAGGTGAGAGATCACGAAAAAAATAAGTGGATGGACAGGTTGGACAAACTGTTTTAGATGGGGT
>NW_015512467.1:5105-7509 GCF_001515645.1 Sinocyclocheilus grahami | reverse complement strand
TAATGTTGATATCTTGTAAATAATCATAAATACCAGCAGCATTGCGACTTTGAAACACTGTAATTATTTCCAGCTAAATGCCATGGCTAATCGTGCTGCGGGGAAGGGCTACGAGAACGAAGACCATTACACTAATACAAAACTGCAGTTCATTGGCATAGAAAACATCCATGTCATGAGGAACAGCCAACAGAAGCTTATAGATGGTAGACCGATTAATCCTTATTACTTTTATACCAGCAGATACTTGTCTGGTGTTCACTTGCTGTCCATATGGAAAATGAACCTTTTCTGTCTTGCAGTTGGTGAACTTGTGGCTCCCTCAATGAGTGATTTCCTGTGGGGTCTGGAGAACTCTGGATGGCTAAAACACATCAAAGCTGTACTAGATGCTGGAATCTTTATTGCAAAGGCAAGACTTTTCAAAAAGTTTTAAAGATGATTTTTAAAAAGCCATGCTATGTTATCAGAAGTGATTAGAATGGACATGGAAAATCACGGAAATTCATTGATAATGCATGTCTAAAAACATGGCATGTCCAAAAAAAAAACAAGTAGAAAACCTAAGTACAAATACAGTATGATTGATATAATCACACATGTATTCTTCCATTCCTGTCTGTGTTGCCAGGCAGTGGCAGAGGATGGAGTGAGTGTTCTGGTGCACTGTTCAGACGGCTGGGACAGAACAGCTCAGGCCTGTTCGGTGGCTAGTGTACTACTAGATCCATACTACAGAACTATCAAAGGACTGATGGTAATAATAACGTTGATTATGACCGATCCATTTTGCTTTGATTTTCAAATCCGTGCTATAGTCCAACATCATCTAAGACTAAATATGTAACATATGATTTGCCAGTATTTGAACACAAGTCTCATTCCTTGTAGGTTCTTACTGAGAAGGACTGGGTATCATTTGGACACAAGTTTTCCCACAGGTTTGTGTTTTTCATTTCAATTTGCTTGTTTCTGGCCTCAAAATGTTGGACACCACGTACAACTTGCAGTTAATTTTTGTTTCTTGAATTGAAGCTTTCTGTGAATATCCTCTACTGTGTATGTTGTGTATGGATAACATGCGAGACCAGAAAGGCCTCATTCTTGAGTCCATAGCAAATACTGTGACTAAACCATCAGTCATGCAGTGTACAATGTTAACTCTGCATCTCTAAGCTTTAGGTGAGCCTCTACGCTCCAAGAATGAACATTTGTGAACAAATATGAACCTTTTCTTACGTGGAACATAAAAGGAGACATTTTCAAGAATGTTCAAGCTGCTTTTTTCCATATAGCAAAAGCTTACAGTGACTTCGAAGTCTTCTAAAGCCATACGCTAATTTTGTGTCATGTTTAAATTGTTTTTCACTGATCAAAAGGAATTTGCCTATGCGCATATTCAAACTTGGCACGTCTTGGTGTGATGTCAGTGACACCAAACCACCGGTTCTTGCTTGTTTTGTAATGTGACACACTAAATTGGAATATCCAAAAGTGCAAATGAAATCTGAGAGTAGAAAGGTTTGGAATTGAATAAGGCTAAATGATGATGAAAATATATTTAACTATCTCATTACTATTTACATCTTCATTTATTAATAAAATGTTCTACAGGTACGCTCACCTTGACGGTGACCCTAAGGAGGTTTCTCCAGTCATGGACCAGTTTCTGGAATGTGTGTGGCAGCTGATGCAGCAGTTCCCCTGTGCGTTTGAGTTCAATGAGCGATTCCTCATACAGCTACACACACATATATACTCCTGCCAGTACGGGAACTTCATCGGCAATTGCCAGAAAGAGAGGAGAGATTTGAGGTAACAAACACATTTTGCCATTTTTCTGAATATGGATTGCTGAGAGAGAAGAGGGGGGGAACAGGCTTCTACTCGCACCTGCAGCTCAACATGTCAGTGTATGTATGTAGGCAAACGGCTAGAAATCAACTACTTTTTGAACTGAGATGGTTATAGATGTACTAGTATAGATGGACCACAGTCTGTTTACTGGCATATTGTCCACGAAATGGCAAGATCCAGCCAGGAAACGAAATCATGTTTTAAGGATACCGGGTTGATATTATGAGAGCTCCTAAATCCCTAGATACACCAAATCGACTTTGGTGTCACATCACGTCACCTGTGTCTGAACCAAAAAGTTGCACTTGTCAACGGCCAACTAGTATGTACATTCTGCGTGAGAGGAAATAACTCTCCATACCAGAAGGTGGCAGTATTCAGTATTTGTCATTCTAAAAAGGAAAACTGGAAGAGCTAGGACTGTGACTGGGTCGCCATGATTTTGCCAAGACATGTTCCTGGATCAACATCACTGTCCAAAAATGTAGACCTAACCCAATAGCTACCCCTAAACCTAACCCTACCCATAATTTATTCATAAAATCAG
>NW_015512467.1:3130-5095 GCF_001515645.1 Sinocyclocheilus grahami | reverse complement strand
TAAAATCAGAGGGAAATGATAGGTGAATAACAAGGGCGTAGAAGCATCTAACCCTGATTGAAAGCCTAAAACTGACATTTCTTGAAAACATCCCTCAATTCTGATTGGTTGATTGGAATGTTGTTCCACAGGAACATGTTGTACTTGGTGAAATCACGTTCACCGACTGGGGATACACACAAATACACAAAGCTGCATCTAAAATCACATTTTGTCTGGTAGGCACTACAAAACTGTTTAAAAAGTATGTTCCTGACACACACTCTGAGTCCCGACCAGGTTAATTGACCAGGTTAACAGAGACATATTGTCACCCTGTGCCGCCCCTGGCTAAATGCTGCCCTTGGCGGTTGCCCATGTCACCCATGCCTAAATCTGCCACTATCTATATAGTATGAATATGGGTAGTATGAAAATTTGGATGTACTATGTCCGCCATGTTGTCACTTTCATGTGATCTACCAGCATCCGTCGTGTCGCTTCACTGCCATTCACAACTCCTCTTCTGTGGCCTCATGGGATAGTAAAGAGTTCATCAGATATACACTAGTAGGCCATCCAAGTACTTTCACCTGTTGTTTTATGAAAACTAGACATACTTCTTGCCTCACATACTGTTTTTGACTGCTATATAGTAGGGAAGTTGGCATATTTGGATGCAGGGAAAGTCTTGCTTTCATCACTTCCGTTTTCTTCTCTTACACTGGTTCTCTAAGATGAGCAGCCAATCAGATCGGTGGGCTCCGACGCCAATTTAACATGCTCAATTGGCCGAAAAAGCCACTAATGAAGGTCCGGCTGGTGCCAGTGACATGGAAAATAGGTCAATACACATCTTGGTGTGGAAGCCTTAAAGAAGAACAAGTAACTGGTCAGAGAAATAACCTGGATTACTTAAATCAGCAAAATGAGAACTATATGGTTCATCCCTTTAAATGTTGTTTAGATGGTCTTTTCCTGTCTAAGTGGGCAGTTGATCACCAGACTAACCTCCAAAGTGGACCAGATAAACATGCCAATAGTATACCTACTTCAAAAAAGGGTTCTCATCTCAAGCAATATCCAAAACATTTTACAAATGACAACACAGATTTGACTGAATATTCAATTTAAGTTGTAACCATCTGTAGCATTCAATAGCTGAGGGTCAGATATATTTATTTTTTTATGGTTGTGGTAAGCCCTTGATACAGAATCTAGTTCCAAACATAATGTACCTTCTCATTATAACTGTTGGACCATCTTGGTTTCATTACCTATATGTGCTAGTTTACTCATTCAGCCTCCCTCTTTGTGAACTATGCAGGTTACAGGAGCGAACGCACTCTTTGTGGCCGCACCTGTGGGAGAACAGGGCTGAATACACAAACCCTCTGTACAGGACAGACCACAGCCAGACACAGGGGGTTCTGAAACCTCTCACCACTGCCTACTGCTTCAAGTAAGTTAACCGATCAGAATGGCTTCTATACAATCATTAGACTTCCTCTCACATGCCTTTGCATAATAGTCATGCTTCCTTCTGAATTGGCTCAGAGATGACAAAGCTCCATACTGTAAGAATGAGAAAATGAAGTGAAAGTATATTGGACACAAAATAGCTTGCAGTGACACTTACATGTTTTCTTTTTTCCAGCTAATGTAGCAACAGAAAGAGGTGTTGCTTTCTTTAAATGAGAATTTAACAGGGAATAAACACACTTGTTAATTCAGTACTTTCCACACCAAGTGGACTTGTGAAAAAGACTGTTACCTTATAAGAGCTGCCGTTTGACTTAACCACTAGGGTGTTTTCTCACTTTTAATTATTTAATTTGGGCTAATCCGATCTAAAAGATGCATATATCCTACAAAAGAAATAACTTGATATGAAAAAGAAGCATTACCTTTGGGAAACGTTTAGATGGTTGAACTTGAACTTCAGCCTCCAGCTTTTTTTAAATTATTATCATTTGCAACAGATTT
>NW_015512467.1:855-2024 GCF_001515645.1 Sinocyclocheilus grahami | reverse complement strand
CCCCCCCCCCCTAGTCATTCCTTCATTATTAACCATTTTTATAGCCATCCTAAATACATAATGTTTTTGCAAAATGAATTAAATGGGTTTGTTTGTTTAACATTGTGCAATAGAGGATTAACCAACTGGAAATGATGTTCTAGGTTTTGGAAGGGGATGTACGGCCGTGCAGAGAAAAGTGTGGCTTCACACCAGTCTCCAGCCGATTGCCTGAACGTGGTGAGGGAGGAGTCACAACAATTGGAGGAGGAGCTTAGCACCCACCAGGAGGTACCACGGGAGACGGACGCTGGACAAGGCATACACACGCATGCATAAATATCACATATTTATCATCAAGCATTTTAAAATGCATCCACAATTAGAGTTCATTCCCACACATTACAAGTATACTATGCAGAATGTTAGTGTTCCATTTCAATAGGGTGACCATACGTCCTCTTTTTCCTTCTCATCTAAGTTGCCTAAAATGTCCAGGTTTTGGCTTTGATTTTCTATTGCTTTCATACTTGCTAAAGGTAATGACTTTAGCTAATAGCTTGCAGGGATTGTACATAATCGACTAATCATTGTGTGCGATAAGGTGGGATCTACACAGAACGGTCAAAGCAGTGCAAATATGTGTACATAAAATGTATGACTGTAGAGAGACTGTCGATAGGAAAACAAAGCCAAAACCCAGACATTTTAGGGACATGACCAGGAAAACCAGGATGTGTGGTCACCCTAATTTCAAACATTAGCCCAAGAGAATTGAATTTGTTCCTTCTTTTTGCTGCACTAATGTAAAACTCACCAACCTTGTCCTCTTCAAACTGACCTCTACAGAGACTTGCCCAGCTGAAGGAGAAGAAAACTTCAGGGGGGAGGAAGAAGACCAACAAGCTGTCTGAACGTGTCCGCCGTCCAATTCCAACCGAGAGCAAACCCAGCAGCCCTCTAGACTACTTCACCACCACAAGAAGCGAGAAACACACTCCTTCCTTCACACTGCCACTAGAGTTAGCAGCCCCACCCAAGAACGGTGACCCTGATGACCTTTCAACCTGCAGTGATTTCGAGTCAGGCGTGGCTGACCTCAGCAGCCACTCCTCTAGTGCTGGAGACGACGCTAAGGACCCCGATTCAGATGAGGCGGTCAAAACAAACGCCTGAACTAAAACTGGTGG
>NW_015512467.1:0-400 GCF_001515645.1 Sinocyclocheilus grahami | reverse complement strand
TTTTTCTGCCACAGAATTTCTTCTCACAATTTTGCCTTTTTTTTTTACTCGCAATTCTGAAAAAGATATAAACTTTGATTTGTGAGATGAAGTTGCAATGACCTTTTTTATTATTTCATCCCACGATGGAAACTTCTTACAGGATGGAAGCTTCTATACAGAATTCATACAACATTTGAAAATACTGTGTCCTACAAAGCAGTATATATATTTTTTAAATAATTAGGTTTGGAAATACAATGCATTTTATTTGACCATATAGCGCGGCATAATGCTAATTCTAATTTCATGTGTAAAAACAGTAGACAAAATAGAGTATGCTAGTATTCCATTCCAATCCTAGCTCAGATCTTCATGGAAATTGGACTGTGCCTTTTAAGACCATCAGATTCCCTCCTGT
>NW_015512466.1:7949-8780 GCF_001515645.1 Sinocyclocheilus grahami | reverse complement strand
GCGAGGACAGAGTTTGGCGGTTAAGAGTTTCTCACGACGAACCCCTGCCTCGCAGAACAGCCCAGGTACGAACCCCTGCGTCCTTTCCCGCCAATTTGGTCTCTTGCGAAACTTACGAGCCCTGTTTCTCTTTGATTTTGATGCTAAGTGTCTAGGCCGCAGCTGGTTTGTGTTCAATTGAATATGCTGCAAGTGAGTGAATGAGAGAGAACTAGCTATGAACTAGCTATGTACATAACCTCACATCCATTCGCGCAAATGTCATGTGTACATTGCTCACAAGTGTTTATTCACACGCATATGTTTGTGTGTGCGAGAGATACTCTGTGACTGATGTTTCCTCATCTAACAGCTGGTTTTAATCTCAGGACAATGCCTCACGTCCTGTCCCTTCCTCTCAGAGATCTGCGGGCCTTCACCTTTGACCCGTTTCGGACTTACACAAATATCCTGTATTTGGTCCGTCACAATGGTCCATACACTTACGATTGCTTCACCTCCTTCGGTTGTCCATGTCCAGCTGGAATAGGCTGCCCTGCGTGGTAGATTAAACCATTGGCTTATGAACAAGCCACCTGGTGCTCAGCCTTCCTTCAAACCAGAGCTAGAAGAACATGTGGTCTGTTGCTAATGCAACAACAAAATGTTTCCATCCGAGAACAAAAATATCTTATTTTTGACGAGTAGGCATGGAGAAAATAAGCCACACACTCTGCCCTAGCTTGCAAAATTCTGTATATATTTACAGCTTTAAAGCTGATGTGATTTTTATCTGTTAAAATACTTTAAAGGCAGGGTAGGTGATTTGGTTCAAAAACCTTTTTTGTTATG
>NW_015512466.1:0-7864 GCF_001515645.1 Sinocyclocheilus grahami | reverse complement strand
ATAAGTAACATCGAAGAATGAGCTGGTGTGGATAATTATAAATACAAGGAATGTTACATGCAGTTTTGCAAGAACAAACACCAATTGACAGTGGCTAACGTGAATGAACTCAACTCAGTGAGTGCAAAGAGTTTATTTGTTTGCAGCATAAATCTGACTAAATATCATGTAAGGACTGCGATAGGCTGTTCTACCTGCCTGTCAACATATGTATTTGCATACCTCTGCGCATCCTGTTCGCGCAGACATGATACGAGAATGGAAGGCATTATTATTTAATATTATGCACTTTGTACTGTAATGTTTTCTCACCGTGAGGTAAGATGAGACGTGAGGTAATCTGACAGCGTTTGCATTCAATCCTCCACCAACGCCGTCTCTCATCGTGTCGCTGGTTAGCCGCTGATCTGTCTGTGCGTTCATGTGTTTTGGAGGAGGCGTGGCTTTAGAGAGTGATTTGCAGGGAGAGTGAGATCTTATGCTTTCAAAGCTAGCTTGCTATTGCTAGCCTCTCCAAAATCGCTTACCCTACCTGAATCTGAAATAAATACTTTACATTTAAGAAGCGACAAAGACGAAGCGACATTTCGTCTTTGTTTGCACACTTTACAATACCAAACTATACAATACCAAGTGCATGTGCGTTAACTGCTAGAACATGACAACTTCTCCATATTTAATAAGTAGCAATGGTTTGGTCAAATGACCATATTCTTTTACATATGTTGCCATACTATATTCATTCACTTTTAAACCATGAAATTTTTAATATTTAATAATTAGGGCTGTGAAAATAAATCGATGCATTGTGAATCAAGAAATGATTCCGCATCGATTCTGAGATTTTCTGAATGCGTCACGATTCTTTCTTGAATCGATTCTGAGCTTAGTTTTGAACAGCAGATGGCACTGCATGCTTTAGAAACAGCCGTACTCTGCTTGTTTCCAAATCCTTACACACACTTGAACCTAAAATAATCGTTCATAAAATTCGAAAAGGTTGAAGCGAATTACAAGGTGTTCACAGTGGGCTGTGTTTACATTAATCTCACATCATAAAAGCATTCTGAGGTGAGTTGAAATTACATGACTCAGCCGAAAGCACATGAGCATTTGAGTGTGCGGATAAAAACTAGATTAGAGCGCCATCTGCTGTTAAAGTCTAAGCTCAGAATCGATTTCAGAGGAATCACGATGCATTCTGAAAAGCTCTGAATCGATCTGAATCGATTTATCATCCCAGCCCTATTAATCAAAATGAGACTTTTGTTTTTTGCTAACATGGTTGATAACTGCAAGAATATGTATCTAAAAATATTTTATGCTTACTAATGGGAAATGTTTCGATAAAATGTCAGTCTACGTTTGTTTGCAGACCTTTCATTACCATGCTAAGTGCATGTTTGTTTAACGTTAGAACAATAATTCAAATTTGGTAGATGACCACATTTGTTGGCATATGTTATCATGTTTTAAGCATGTGCACTAACCACTAGGCCATGGATCTGAAAAAATTCTTCGTTTGAATAAGCAGTGATGTCTAAGTCAAGTAGCCATTTTCGTTTGCAAAACATGTATTTTAAATGTCCCATATTGTACACCTTTCTGGAGTTTTATTTGAGGTTTTGATGTCCTTAAGAATATATATTTGCGGTATAAGTACCAAAAACCATCTCAATATATTTTTACAGCTCCTTTCTCAGGAGCTCTGCTGGGAACAGGTCGATTTTGGCCTTTATAATTAATATTCATGAGCCTCTCTTCTGATTGGCCTGTTTTCTGAGTGACGCACGGCCAGGCCAACCACAGGTAACTAGGGTCAGCGACGTCACCTCGCTAGCTGGAGGCAGCAAAACAAAAGGGAAACTGGAGGCGGCCCATTCAAACCAGCGCATGCTCGGCTACATGGAACAATAGTGTAGCTGTAAAAATAGTTGCCTGCTGAAATTGAAATATATGTATATATACATCTTCATCATGACTAGGTAGACACGGTGAGTTTGTCTTTACTATACACGTTAGATGTGATCCACCTCATAGTAACAATCCTGTCAGATCGTCCATCCTTTGAGTGAGAGTGTAACGTTACAGGTCGGCCGATCTGGTTTCGTGGTTAAAGTTAACCTTTTCGGAAAGTCAAACTTTCCGTGTTGTCCTTGCTCAGCAAAAGCATGGACGCGATGTTGTCTGGGGGTTTGGCAAAAGGAGAGTGGGACTGTGGGCGGTGCTCGGGGTGGTGACTGAAGGTGGTGACTGTGTAGTTCTGACGTCAACTTTTTACGGAAGTCACAACGGTTCGTGAAAAATAGCTAGAACTTTAAGCAGGCTGTGTGAATTTTACTGTGGACTGACTGTTTTGAAACTTATATGGAAGTTAAATAGCCCCTGGACCTCAGTAATCGTGAAAAAAGCCAGGAAATTTCAGTTTTGACAATATGGGACCTTTAAAATCACTCCAACTTTGTAAATGAATACCCGCAACGTTTTTCCAGAGACAACTTGACGACCTTTCATCAGAAATGCGGTGAGTGTGTTTTAAGCGTCTGGGCTGTTGTAGCATGTGGGTAATTCTCGTTGTTTAGACTGAGGGGTTGGGTTTATGTACGGATATAGGGCACGAGTGCATTTGGGCTGCTGGATCGAGAGCCCTTGTTGTGTATTTTGAGGTCGCTTACACTGTATAAACACGCTGTAATCTGGCAGATGCACTGGATCCCGTCCAGCAGCAGTCGGAAGGGATTTTCCTCAATTTCAGGGTGTGTGTTTGCGAACTCTTCCACTTCTCTCTGCCTGTGAGAACCTTGTTTATCATACATTCTCTTCTACATTTGTTTGGGTTTGCACACGTTCACATTCGTACAAATATCTCGGACTATGTGACCTGTGACTGTGTGAGCGCATGGGCGTTCGTCTGATTACACCGAAATCATGATGGAGGACAGACTGTGGTCTCTCTCTTTCTCTTGTCTTGCTTAAGTGTGTGTGTGTGTTTTTGGCAGTTACAGTCGAGCATCTTCTGTTATTGAAAGCAGTTGTTTGACACGGTTTGACCCAGTCTCCCTAGTTTCTTTTTTGACCCACATAGTTGGATTGTGTTATGAACTTGTTTATGTGTGTCCTTGAACAGATGGAGTCTCGGCCGCAGAGACGTCAGCTATCGAGACCTCTACCCAGCAGGCCTTGCACTACGCGCTGACTGGAGCCACACAACAAGTCCAGATCCACCGTATTGGAGAAGACGGGCAGGTGCAAGTTGTGAGTATCGTCATATCATCGTCATTATCAAAAAGGCTAGCCCACACAAATAATTGACGATGGGCAGTTGAATTATTAGAAAATAATGACAGATAGATAGAAGAACCGCTTGACGTCGTGGGCGTATCACCACCTCGGGTGTGCATTATTTTCTAATAATAGTCTGGAGTTGGAACACCTCAAGACATTGTTCAGATGTTGTATTTCAAGACATTCGTCCGTTTTTTGTCCTTAAAATGCTTTTGTGTTCTCATGCATCTCATCCAACGTTTGTGCTCCAACAACAGCGTCGTTGTTACCTCGCTAGTGAGAAATGACATGTTCCTTCTGATCTATCTATCTATCTATCTATCTATCATTTTATCGTTCTATTTATCGTTCTATCTATCGTTCCATCTGTTTGAACTAATATTCGCCAAAAATTTTACTTTTGTAAAAGTTAACCCAAAGCTAAAGTTTAGCTAAAATTCTATTACTAATAAAAGTAAAATAAATATTTATGAATTACAATTAAAAGTACAGTGTCAAGTACATGACTCTGTTCGTAATAATTATATTATTTTGTTATTTTATAATAATAATTTAAATGCCTTTACGATGTGAGCACAAATTAAGATGTTCTCGGCCCTAAAAAAAGTTCAGTAACCTGTAAATGAGTTGAGGGTGGGCTCTTTTGACTTAGACCAGTGTGCAGACAGCTAGCAATGCCATAGCAACCACCCAGAACACCCTAGCAACCATGTAGTGCCACCTTGGTAACCACTGCCAAGGTGGCAACAAATCTGGCACAGACAACCACCACTTTTTTCATCAAATGTAAATATCTGGCTTAAATTAATGCATTTGCAAGACCACACATCTCGTACCGTAATGCATACATACCCATTCATCTCAAATCTGTCTCAGCTGCGCAGGCAAACACATAAACGCACTCAAACATCTCCTGATCTCTGTAAGAAGGTCTCGCTCTCCAGAACTCTGTTTGAGTGCTGGTGCTCAGAGGAAAGGCTGATCCCATAAAGCGTTTTAATGCAGCTTTAGCAGCAGAGTTTCCGCTGTGCCCCATCATGCACTCTCTTTTGAGGACCTAAACATGATCTCTGACTTTCACAGCTGCATGAGGTCACCTCCACCCCGACACACCATCCAAAATATGATCTGCTTACTGTTGTGACAGCACAATCGAAACCGTAAATACACAATGAACAATCAAGAGCCTTAAATCTGCGGAGGAGTTCTTGGCATCAGTGCACTCAGAAACGGATCTGTCATCTGTTGTTTGTGTAACATCTCCCCGAACCAAACCAAACTCAATGGTCAGCTTTTGTCAAGCCCTTTGGCTCCGGCAAATGTTCAGTTTTTGTCACTCGCACATAATCGATAAATTTAGCCTGTCAGATACGGCAAACAATGACATGCTCTTTTTAGGTTTTGAGTGATCGCTTGTGTAGCTTTTGTTATAAACTTTCCTAAATTTTTTTTCATGAGAATTTTGGGAAAGCAGTGGAGGAAAAATCTGATTAACAAAACCAATAATATCAAATGTTTAGGAACACGTCACATTATTTGTGGAAAAATGTTTTATTTCTATACCACAGTACTGAACTACCAAGAAACATGAGACTGAAAAGTCTTCCAAGGTTAACCATGATACATTTGGCGTGTTATAATAATTAAATACAGTAAACACTTTACTGAAAGACGCCAATGTAATGCAGCATTACATTGTAATTACTGGTCAATTTGGTGTTTTAGTTTCAAATGGTTGACAAGTCAAAATACCAAAATTCACTTCATTAGTGATTTAACTTTGAATTATTATTATTATTTTTTTTTTTTTTGTGGAAACCATGATATACTACCATTCAAAAGTTTGGTGTAAGTTTTTATTTATAATTTTTTTTTAAAGAAAGAAATGAAATTAATACTTTTATACGTCTTCTGAACATTCCTGAAAAATAACATGTGTCATTGTTTCCACAGGAATATGAAGCAGCACAACTGTTTTCAAAATTGATAATCTGAAGTGTTTCTTGAGCGGCAAATTGGATTGATTTCTGATAGATCATGTGACATTGAAGACTGGAGTAATGATGCTGAAAATTCAGCTTTACATTGCAGGAATAAAATACATTTTAAAATACATTCACATAGAGAAACGTTATTTTAAATTGCAATAATATTTTACAATATTACTGTTTTTACTGTATTTTTTATAAATAAATGCATCTTTGGAGAGCATGACTTTCAAAAACATTCAAAACCTTAATTATTCTAAACTTTTGACTGCTAATGTATACATATTTTGTCTGTTTATGACTTTTTGTCTTGCTATGGCTAATTTCAAAGCTAGCATTTTATTATTTTACACACGGTTAAATAATATTGGCACACATTAAATTGTCAAACATAATTATTTGACAACAGCTTGATTGGAAATGACATTCATTTGGATGTTTTTTCGTTCCCAGATACCGCAGGGACACCTCCACATTGCTCAGGTGCCACAGGGCGAACAGGTGCAGATCACACAGGACAGCGAGGTGAGCATCACTTCCTTTAGATTTCTTGTTCCTTCAGTCTCTCATTCTTCTTCTTCCTCTGAGGCTCTCCATCCCCTCATTTGTGTTTCCCATATAAAGGTCTCAAAGACACAGGCCATCAAACTTCACCACCTATCCATAATTATTCCTGACCTACCAGTTTTACTATGATCTTTGGCAGAGATATTTCTCTAAAGCACTATTTCTAAGGCTCTTGAGTACTCCGTGTCCTAGATTTAAGCAGGATTATGTAAAGGTATCCACATATATGTAATCATTATTTTGATCAAATCAAGCCATCATCTTGGAAGGAAGAGAGATGAGGGAGGAGAAGAGAATAAAAAATGCTCAAAAGCTCTTCCTGTGCTGGTTTATAAAAAAAATTGATGATGACTTTTCAGTGCTCATTTTTTGGGTAAATTCTCAGTAATATTGTTTGTTATTAAGTCCAGAGCTTAGTAACAGCGTGCCACTTCATCCAGCCTCCACTCACAAAGACTGCCTTTGTAATATATTTGGCGTGCCTCATCAAAACCATTTATCTGGAAGAGTTTGTAAAGGAAATGAGCCATCGTAAGATCATTTCCCTTTATCTAGATATTTGTCAGGTGTGTGTGTGTGTTTTACAGTCAGATGGAGAACATGATTGAAAGTTTGTTGTGGTGCAGCAGTTTTTTCCCTGATTAATTAATTGAATATACATTCCACAGATTGTCTCAAAAATTTGACATGTTCATATTAATTGTTAGATAAAGTTGGAAAGTCAAGACCTCTGAGATGGGAGAGGCCAAAATGACCATTTAAAGAATGAGGTTACAAACATTTAATGCTACTTTAATTTTATGCTAGATGATCCGTATTTAATAGTTATTGCAACAAAAATGTAAAAAAAATTGTACGTCTAAGGCACCATTGACAACACATTTTTGCATTCCACTGCTTTGCATTTCCATTGGTTTTCTTTGTAAACGTGCATTTTTTTTTTTACCATTACACATTACACAATAAAAACATCACGCTCAAGTTCAAACTCATAAAAAAAAAAAAAATTGTCTAGAGACTTTGCTTTTTTTCCCATTCCACCACTTTTTTTAAACACAGAAATCCCTGTCTGCATGAAAGTGCTCTGATGCTTTAAAAAAGAAATGTGTACTTCATTCATGGAAACTGGCAATTGCTGAAATTTGAAATTATGTCTTTCCTGTCTTGTAGGGCAACCTACAGATCCACCAAGTACATGTTGGGCAAGATGGCCAGGTAAATGTAGGTAACCTTTTACATTTATTGGTCCGTGTCCATGTGACAGTGTCTTTGTGTGTCCTCTCTCATATTGTTGCTTGTTCTGAGAATATGATGTTTGGGACAAGCGTGCACTTTCTGTTTCTCAGCTCACATCAAAGAGGAACTCTAGATCAGACAGGGCTGAAAAGCAATAGAGGCCTGTGTGGAAATTCAACTCCTTTCACACGAACAACACACATTCAAAATTTTGGATTGTTATCTTCTTTACTACACCACCTTATGTTGAGAGACCCGTGTGTCCGTGAGGTGCACAACCGATCAGTACTACATAGCAACCACTCAGAACATCTTAGCCAGTGTTATTTTAGTATCATGGAGAACTATTATAGAGTTATTCATATCTTTGATTATTTTATGTTTTCCATTTTAATTTTAATTTTGTGTTGTTTTTGTCATTCTTATTATTTATTGTTTAAATAAGTCTACTTTTTATACATTTTATTTCATTTTTATTTTTAGTCATTTTAGTAAATTAAACTAAATAAAAATGTGAAAAATTGCCAACTGGCTGAAATAAAATAAATCAAAGTTTTTTTTTTTTTTTTTTTTTTCAGTAAATGTTTCTTTTTTTGAAGTACAATTTTTTTTTATGTTAGTTAAATATAATACTTAGCAACCGTGTAACAACATTTAGCATTGAAGTGGAACATACACTGCAGTGCACTTTTTCTTCCGAAAATGAAAATCTAGATTGTACTTTGCCATTAAGGCAGCTTTTTCTGTTTTATCAGCACTTGTTTTTTCTAGCCTGTTTCCCAGTTCCA
>NW_015512465.1:3785-8783 GCF_001515645.1 Sinocyclocheilus grahami | reverse complement strand
GTGGATGTAGTCAAGCTTCACGCTGAATCTGAAACGGCTCCAGCTAGCACGTTTTGTTTTCTCAGTTTGTGGCTATAACTTGATGTTGTTGAGGCCTTTAGAGAGGCTCTGTATGTAGGCCTCATGGATTGCACTGAGGAAATGGGCGTCATTCTGCAAACAAATATAGGCAGACAATTGAAGACCAAAGTGATTTGATGGACGAGTCTTTCTTCACTGTTGGTTTGTGAGCATGCGGGTGTCAGTCTGTACCTTTATGAGATGTATGAGTGTATCTTTAAGCTGGGTGCGATTGTACAGGGAAGAGGGCAGGTCTGCTGTGGGAGACGTCGGGGAGGCGGGGTTCTTCAGTGGCTCGGCTGTCTTGGTCATAGAATGCTGGAACACACTAGGAGACAGCAGCAGTGAAGACTCCTCCCCCTGGACAGCTGGCCCCGCCTTCACATGACAGAGACATCAATCATAATGTTACTGCCACCAAACAATACATCAAACCTGACCATGCTTCCTAAAAGTACACTTACTGGAATGGGTTTGACCAGAGTCGAGGACTGTGTAAACACATTCGCCTCTTTACTCTGTCAAAGAGAGGGAGAGATCTTATGCAAAAACAAGATACACTTCTAAGCTTCATTTTAAATGGTACATGTTCTCTTTGTTTTCCATTAACGTATGTCAAAATGAATACTTGAACTACTTTTCTCTAGTTTTTACACCTAATAACACCTGGTAAAAGGACTACCAATGAAAACTAGCCTTCGTGTTAATTTGGGTACATTTACATTCATAAATGTTGATTAATGTACATTGTCCCTTTTTGTGAAACAAATAAACAAACAAATCTAAATCATACAAACATGCTCGGTCTTGCCTTTTTACTTTGTTTGCAGTGAATGGGCCTTTACACTTACAAAAAATAACTTGTGATAAAAAAAATCTAAATTACAAAAAGCAACCCCAGCATAACGCTATATTTGTCTGAAAGAAAGAGCCACAGCCAGCTGAGGTTTGAAAATGTAACGCAACAGTAATGCAGCACATTACTTTCCATAAAATGTAAATAACATAATTAGCTATATTTTATGGAGTAACGCAATACTACTCCGAAAAAGTAACTTTAGCCCAAAACTGCAGGCTGCTCGCAAAAATTTAGAACATGGCCAGCATAGTCTGATTCACAAATGAATTGTTTTAATTAATTGGTTTTTTTAATGAATTAAAAAAAAAAAAAAAAACTTGGTTTGAATAACTTTAATGGCTCTGACTTCAGTAAACAATTTTAATCAAAACAGGTAGGCTATGCAATCACAAAATCGTTTAGACCTTGTTTCCACCTGTATTTAGCGCTAACCACACAAAACACTCCTAACCCGTTCGTCCACACAACACGTTCTAACCGTAACCAGGTGTAAAGTATCAAATTAAGATACTGTATATAATGCCGAATATAATGTATGATAACGCAATAGGGAAATTGCAATCTGTTAGTCCTGATAATGCCAAGTCTGATTTTACCAGTAAATTAAGACAGGGACTACATTATTTTTCTAGATAAGCATGCACTGCTAATAAACAGGTTTTAAAATAATAATAAATAAATAAAACATCTATGTAGCATTCTTACGAACTGCACTTTTTTTAAAGGGGTCATGAACTGAGTTTGTCTTTTTATTTTGTACTGTTCTCTGAGGTGCACTTATAATGTGATCAAGATTTTTACACCAAAAAAATATCATAATTTATAAGTAATAGGCTATTGTCTGTCCCATTTTGACCCCCCCTCATCAGAACGCTCTGTTTGAATAGGCGTGGAGGATTGTAGACTCGGAAGTAAACGCCCACTGCTGTGATTTAGGTTAAAAACACAAATAACTCCGAACATATCAAACGATCTGCCGGATCCAATATAGTCAGCAAAGCGTCGTCTTTTAATTTCAATCTTTCTGAAAATCCTGTGTTGAATTGTGCCTTGTTTGTAAACGAATCCGCAGTAAAAAGAAGTGAACAAAGGACTGAGCTCTTATTGACACGGTCTGGAAGTTCATTCACTCTTTCCTAATGTTGGGATCAGAAGGAAGGCAACGCAAACACCGTTTTTCCACAGCTTGGCACTGCAGTCTTTTCTTGTCTTCAGAGCATCTTCATCGTTTAGTTTCTGCATAGAAGTGCGCATTCGCCTCTCTTGTAAACACTACATGCGCAAATCAGTGGGCGGGGCTAACCAGACAGTGCTGTAGAATCGGTGTGCGGGGCTAACCAGACAGTGCTGTAGAATCGGTGTGCGGGGCTAACCAGACAGTGCTGTAGAATCGGTGTGCGGGGCTAACCAGACAGTGCTGTAGAATCGGTGTGCGGGGCTAACCAGACAGTGCTGTAGAATCGGTGTGCGGGGCTAACCAGACAGTGCTGTAGAATCGGTGTGCGGGGCTAACCAGACAGTGATGTCGATCTTCTGCGGAGGCGGCGCTTATCCACACTATTACATCAGAGTAGAATATTCCACAAACTGCTGTTTTAGCAGACTGCCTTCAATATAAGCTGTTTTTAGACTAACAACAAAGTTTTAAGTTCTGAAACTTACAGGATGTTTTTACAGTGCAATGACCTCTTATATGCCAAAAGACCAAGGGAACTTTGGTTTCTCAGTTCACGACCCCTTTAACTTTTTAATGTCTTAAAAGTAATAATAAAAATACTAATAAAACACTTTCCATCAATATTTTGGCCTTGTTGTATCCTGAGAGTTCTGATTTGGGAGATCAGTATTGTGTATTGTACCAAACACTGTAATGAGTGTATTTTTATCTTGTTTTGTCTTTTCTTTTAAAAGAGTTTTGACATTATTAGTGACATTCACACCGAATCACATCAGTTCGAATCAGAACATATTTTGAGGTGCATAAAGACTCCCACTCCTGTACTGCAGGAAACAATGTGTCATTTCGTCAATCATTTCTGCACTTGCATAAAAAAAAAAAACATACTATGAAAACACTGCTCGGTGTATTCACCTGTGCCGACAATGCAGCCTTTTCCGTGAAGGGCCCTGGACCTTTGCAGGCGGATTCTCTGAAGCTCTGTGGGGTGACCAGCGGGCTGGGCATGAACCCGGGCAGCCCATGCCCATCTGTGGGAGGATTCATATACGCAGGAGGAAGTGGACCAGCCGAACCTCGACGCACAGACTGACTGGTGGTCCTGCTCCCACTCTCCTCCGTATTTGAAGCAGCCGGTCTTGGGTCTCGGGTGCCACAACCCTGAAAGAGAGAGACCAGCGCCGTGCCTCCTGGGTCAGCAGAGAGGTGAGGAGCGAGGAGAGGCTCCACCGAGTGAACAAACGCAGGCCCACGCATGCGTTCTCCCACAGTGGAGCTTGTTGACTGGGGCGCTTCTTTGGGTAAAGAACTGCCAAAAAGCTCTTCCACTGTGATCTGCTTCACTACTGAGTGACCGGACTGTGGAGAGGAAACAAAAACAGATGCATGTCACTTATCATTTCTTCATGGGTCGATCACACACAGTGACGTCACAAAACGTGTGTGTTGCAAATCAAGCTCACATTCTGACAGTAGCAAAGCTACAAAACGAATCATCTTTTCAATAATGCCTTTTTGGAATAGCCTTTCTGGCAAAGATTAAGCATTATACTTACAGTCAAGTCACCTTTCTATAGCAATTCATATAATACAGACTGCCAAAGCAGCTTCACAGTGACAAACAGAAAAAGAACAAATCAATGGAAACTCAGCTATGGAGACTCTAAAAGAAATGCATCTCATTATTTAGCTCAAGTTAGTTCAGTGTTCAGTTCAGTTACATCTGCGCATATTTTTATTTTCATTGTGATTTCGGCTTCTCTTGATTTAATAAGCATATTTGTCTGTGAAATTTACCCACTGGTTATCCACCCTAAAACCATTTCATTTTAATTTGGAATTTGTGTTATCTTGTATTGTTAACAAACCTCCACAAGCTTTTTTTGGTTGCAGCTGCCAGATGAGCATTTAATTTTTTCCCATAAATTGATTCTTTTTCTGCCCAGTGTTTGACTGAATCTTCCCAATCTGGCAACCATGTCTCTATATTATGGAAAAAGCACTGAGGAGTTGAAAACTGGCAAATATTTAAGTTGGAGTTTAACGATCTCACATGAGGTACTCTGCTTAAATAAATGTAACACAGCTAGTCTGTTTTCTTTCACGCAGTCTTTCGCTGTGACTAAATCTGTGAGCAAACCACACAAGCTGACATTCTTTTTATTCATTGACTTATGAGTTTAGCAAATGTCTCAAGGGACCTGTTTTTTAAGGGAAAACACTTCATGACAACGGTAATGTCCTTAACAGAGGGTTTCTAAACCTAAGCCTTAAAACTTCGTTTTTTCTTAACTCAAGGGCTTTGCTGCAACTGTGCGGAGATGATTAGTATTGACTATAATAGAAGAGCCAAAATAGTTTTTACAGATCTAGCAGAAGTGTGATTAGCAGCACCTTCTCGTGTTGAGCGGCTGTGACCTCCTCTCTCTTCTCCTGTGACGGCGTAGCTTCAGAGCTCACCTGAACATCTCTCTCAAATGACTGATTCTAGAAACACACACACACAGTACAAACCCTATCTGTTACTCCAGCATTCATTCAGTGTCTATTATCACACTAAATTGCCACTTGTGCCTCCTTAAAAAAAATGTTACAACAAGGACAAAGCATTAAACATGAACCCTTTGGTTAACAATTACTCAAACATTTCTCAGTTGAAACGAAAACTTTTCATTTCAAATATAAACCATGCAAATACATACATAGTGATGCCAAAGAAGAACCATTTTTGGCTCCACAAAGAACCATTCAGACAAAGGTTCTTTAAAGAACCATCTCTTTCTTAGCTTTTTATAATCTGAAAAACCTTCTTTTGCCACAAAGAGCCTTTTGTGAAACAGAAAGGTTCTTCAGATTCGAAAGGGTCTTAACGGAACCATTTAGACAAAAAGGGTTCTTCTAT
>NW_015512465.1:2279-2745 GCF_001515645.1 Sinocyclocheilus grahami | reverse complement strand
ACAGTTACAGCGAGTTACAGTAAAACATCAGTCAAATAAAAAAAAACGCACACTGGAGAACATTACCTGTTTTACTAAGCCAAAAATCCAAAAGGTTGAAGACTATTTTATTTGCATAGCACTTTTTCTTTTCACAACACAAATTGTTTTAAAGCAGCTTTACAGAAAATCACGATGCTAACGTTTATAATATTGTCATGCTTTATAATCACATTTAGCAGATTAGAGCTAAACAATATAATATTGTTTACTTTTGGCAAAGATATACACAATCAAGCAGTTGAAATTGGCTATATAATATATATATATATATTGCTTCATGTGCATGTACTCTATGCATGCGGATAGTTGCAGGCACTATATATTCATCATTTCATGAAGCTGTTATAGTTATAATATTCAGAAATCATTAGATTAGTTAAACTTTATTGTCAGATTTTTTTCCTTGCGTAACAGTATGTTTCTT
>NW_015512465.1:0-618 GCF_001515645.1 Sinocyclocheilus grahami | reverse complement strand
AGTCAGAGAGATGTGTTAGTTTTCAAACAGCTTTCATATTCAATAATGACCTACCGTCAGGAAAAAAAGAGAAATACAATCGCAAGTTTTTAGCGATTTTACCGCTGATAGCATTAGACTCTGCTTTTAGACAGGACGTGCCACTGGTTTAACTTTCAGATTAGTTTATTATCAGATGAGGCGTGATAATCACAATAAACAGCTGGTGTTTATCTAGGTGTGTTTATCTAGGTGACCTACCCTGTATGTTCCGGGTGAGCTGATATAACGGGTAATAATACTGCAGACCATCATAGACAGACGCCGAGCGATAGCGTTGCTATTAGCAGCTGCAGGCTAACTGACGTGCGCGCGCTGACATGGCGACGCGTTTTGAAGTCTCACCCATTCGTTAGCTTTGGAGCTGAAAGTATAGAGCGCGACCTGTCCGGCGACGTCCAGCAGGTTCACGATGTAGGGGTCATGCTGCTGCAGAGCCGCCAGACTCATGAGCTGTCCCGCTTTATTCACACACTCCATCTTTACACGGTGCCTACACGAAACACATTCCAGGACGAACACTTCCGGTTGCCGTTTTCTTATATCCGTGCTTCGACCAGGCGTCGCCTCATTGGCCGT
>NW_015512464.1:0-8786 GCF_001515645.1 Sinocyclocheilus grahami | reverse complement strand
TTTGGGCTTTGAACGCGAATCCCATAAAAGTTTCTCATGATTTGCTGTTTTAAACAGATGAAAATCCTTTGTCTCGTTGTGTGCACGCAGTTTGAAAGTACCTTGTAGTCTGTTAACTCCAAAAAGGCCATGCATCGTCTTTATTAAAATTAGGTCCTGGATTTTGATGAACGTCGCTTGCCAAAAGAAGAGCGATGGCTAAATAACTGATCGTTCTCCAGAACAATTGAGTTGGTTTTCTTCTCTCGATAGTTCGCAAGTGCTCTTTTGGAAGAGTCACATTTCCGTCGTTTAATATCACAGAGAAAGAAGTGAATTGCCTGCAGAAATCAAGGGTAATGATTTATTTTTCAAAGGTAAATCGATGTTTTACCCCACCCGTAATATATATATATAATATAAAAATGACTTACAAAAATATTCTGCAATGTTTTGAATTAATAAAATAAAAATGACATTACTATAAATGTAATTTACTAACACTGATGGGATGTGGTCACTTAAGAGGTTCCAGTTGCCTGTGTCGAGTACGTCCCAATACAGAATCAGTCAGACTTTTCTATTAGGAAATAAAAAAGGATGACTTCTTGAATAAATTAATAGACATTAGCATAGCATATTTCAATCATGACAACTCTTGGAACAGCTGTAGCATGTTAATGGACGTGATAATGTTAATTTATTCATCCTTGGCTGACTAGATCTGCTACACATGCACGTATAGACTTGTTACAGCTGGTAGATACATAGACATGTTGCTGTGAGCAAGTAAGATTTACTGCTGTGTATAGACATACATAAATCCAGTAGCAGATCTATACAGGTGGTGCTAGGGAGGTGGAGGGTTTCAGAGGAACACTGCTAGTGTTACAGGATGAGCTTACAATGAACAACATGAAAATTCAATGTTAAGAAAGGACGATCATTGGATGCAGAATCAGACAATCAGGCCAATCGACTTGTGCCATGTATATTCCTTGGTCAAACAATCAATAATAATAATAATTAAACTTTCAAATGCACACAGCAATCATACTCACCACAGGTAGATCATGAAGAATCATGGTTGATGTTCGAGCAAACCCATGTTCATATTCACTGAGTCTGGTCAACATCTCTTGTTTCTCTTTCCCCCACTGTCTGGAGTTTTCTTTCAGCTGTACACAAAAACATGATTTATTATAATTCATTGTGCTGACTGGAGTGTCTTATACAGACATTCTGTGGAGCTGCACTGGAACACTATGATAACTTTACTTGAATTTGTTTTAAAAGGGTGCTAGTGTAATTTTTTACCTCTTTTTAAAAAAATGAAGTGATGTATGGGAATTATTGGGAAAAGAAAGTACAAATAGGAAAAATCACTGGTCAGAATTGAACGTTGATCACCGACATGAGCACCACAGCTCAACGTGTCAAGAGTGCTTCCATCAACCACTGCACCACAGCCCTGACCCATAATGAAGTGAAATGTCTTCTGAAAGCATTAAAGTTCAAACCTGTTGTTCCAGTGTCTGGATTCGACCCTCGGCTCTCGCCAGCTGTGTCAATAACTCCAGCTTCTCACTGTCTGAGAAAGGCTGATGGGTCTGACATCAGAAGCAGTAATAAAATAAAGAGTGTTGTTCATGCAGCATATTTGAGGTGTAACTAGTGGTGGTCTCAGGTTTACCTGCACAGGCTGCTGAATGATAACAGGTGGTGGGAGATTACGCAGTCTTTGCAGCTCTTCTCTGAGTCGAGAGTTTTCTGCCGCCAGCACAGGCTCGATCTCTCTCCTCTTGAGCTCCTCTGCATCTATATACATACACGGCACGTTTACATAGTCATTTGTTGTGCTTTTGACAATTTGTATTAATAAATATAGTAGAAAGAGGACAAGAAATTACGGAAAGAGAGAGTAGAAATGTAATTAGGGCATGTTGCAGGCCAGAATCAAACCCAAATTTCCAGGATGAGCACCACAACCACTAAGTCATGACTCTGACTAATTAATTAAAGCTGAAATTGAGTTCATATGGTTTCACCAAAAGTAGGTGTGAAGACACACACCTTTATGTTTCACGGCTAATTTTTTCTTTTCTGAATTCTCTTTATTTCTTTCCGTCAGTTTTGCATCCAATATTTTCTCCATCTTCTCAATGACCTGCTCAGTAAATTAAAACAAATACAACACATTATATATTAGATACTTGCTAGATATGTAAAGGAATAGTTCAAACAACCATTCCTTTAAGTAATCAAGCACATGCAAGATTTTTTTCATGAACATAAGTGATCAAAGCAGAAGTAAATGTATTTAGTGAAAAATAATTCATTTTATTAAATGTATTATTTTTTTATATGTATTATTATTTTTTTTACTGAAAGCTGTCATATAGCTTCAGAGGACATGGATCAAACCACTTGAGTTGCATGGATTAATTTCATGCTACCTGTTTGGTTTTTAAGAGTTAGAATATTTTGGACCCCATTGACTTTCATTATATGAAGAAAAGCAGCTGAGACATTCTTCAAAATATCTTCTTTATATTTCATAAAGCATACATGTTTTTTTAAAGGTTTTGGAATGCAGTGTTCTAAACTAAAACTATTAAAATAAATATAATAAAAAAAATAATAAAAATAAAAAAATATATATATAAATATATATGAAATGTTTCCTTGGCAACTAACTAAAGTTCTAACTAAGTTCTAAAATTACAAAAACTGAAATACAGAAATATTAAAAACTGAAAAGCACATAACAAAATGACCAAAACTAAAATTAAAACTGAATATATAAAGGGGAATTCAAAAATGTATAAATATAAATAATCCAAAAATAATGGAATTACATTGGAATGACAGAATATTATTTTTGGTGGTGAATTATTCTTTTTTCCCAAACTCATGAAATTGGTTCCTCTAACCGGGACGCTCAAACAAAGAGAAGTGTATTCATGGCTTGATTGTTTAGTAGTCCAAATAAAAATAAACAACAACAACATGTTGTACAGAACAGCTAAATACCTTTTCCTGTTGGCGAACTGTATCCTCCAGTGCAGATATTTTACCACTCCGGATCTGATATTTCTTTAGCACAGCCTGCTGCTGTTGATGTGCTCTTTGCAGCTGGACAAACTCTTTCTCAATATCGTTCTTCTGCAATAATTCAAGTAAAGAGCTAAAACTCTACAAACAGGCCTAACGAGTTCATGCAGTGGGTGCAACTCAATTGCCAGGGGTCTATTGAGACTCATGCTTGCCTTGTGCATTTTTCAGCTTTGTATCAAATGCACCAAGCAATATGCCATGCGGTCTGGAGACAAATTCAATGATCTGATCCAATCAATGATCTTGGGAGGAAACCATTAAAGCATTTGATACAGCATTTCCTTACTGCCAGCAAACATCACAAATGCATGCCAGTCAATGGACCCCTTGAGCTTCAAAAAGGAAACACATGGTCTCTGAGCACTGCTGCTGCTGTTATTAAAAACTTTTAATGATCTGAGGGAAAGCGGCCTGGATTGACCCACCCTGATGAGCTCGTTTTGAAGCTGTTGGATTCTGTCCTTCTGGGCGGCTGCTTTGCTGCTTTCACTGGACAGCTTGAACTTCAGAGAAGCTGTAAAAAAGTGCCATAGAAAATTAATGAGTGCTTTGAACCAGCAAACAATAAAAACACATTTATTATAAAATAAAAAATAAATTTACTATATATATACTGTTTTTATTGTTTGCTGGTTCATATATATATATATATATAAAAAATATCAGCTAAAACCAGCTTGCTGACCAGCCTAGACCATGCTGGATGACCAGCTAAAACCAGCCTGCTGACCAGCCTAGACCAGCCTAGACCATGCTGGATGACCAGCTAAAACCAGCTTGCTGACCAGCCTAGACCATGCTGGATGACCAGCTAAAACCAGCCTGCTGACCAGCCTAGACCAGCCTAGACCATGCTGGATGACCAGCTAAAACCAGCTTGCTGACCAGCCTAGACCATGCTGGATGACCAGCTAAAACCAGCCTGCTGACCAGCCTAGACCAGCCTAGACCATGCTGGATGACCAGCTAAAACCAGCTTGCTGACCAGCCTAGACCATGCTGGATGACCAGCTAAAACCAGCCTGCTGACCAGCCTAGACCAGCCTAGACCATGCTGGATGACCAGCTAAAACCAGCTTGCTGACCAGCCTAGACCATGCTGGATGACCAGCTAAAACCAGCCTGCTGACCAGCCTAGACCAGCCTAGACCATGCTGGATGACCAGCTAAAACCAGCTTGCTGACCAGCCTAGACCATGCTGGATGACCAGCTAAAACCAGCCTGCTGACCAGCCTAGACCAGCCTAGACCATGCTGGATGACCAGCTAAAACCAGCTTGCTGACCAGCCTAGACCATGCTGGATGACCAGCTAAAACCAGCCTGCTGACCAGCCTAGACCAGCCTAGACCATGCTGGATGACCAGCTAAAACCAGCTTGCTGACCAGCCTAGACCATGCTGGATGACCAGCTAAAACCAGCCTGCTGACCAGCCTAGACCAGCCTAGACCATGCTGGATGACCAGCTAAAACCAGCTTGCTGACCAGCCTAGACCATGCTGGATGACCAGCTAAAACCAGCCTGCTGACCAGCCTAGACCAGCCTAGACCATGCTGGATGACCAGCTAAAACCAGCTTGCTGACCAGCCTAGACCATGCTGGATGACCAGCTAAAACCAGCCTGCTGACCAGCCTAGACCAGCCTAGACCATGCTGGATGACCAGCTAAAACCAGCTTGCTGACCAGCCTAGACCATGCTGGATGACCAGCTAAAACCAGCCTGCTGACCAGCCTAGACCAGCCTAGACCATGCTGGATGACCAGCTAAAACCAGCTTGCTGACCAGCCTAGACCATGCTGGATGACCAGCTAAAACCAGCCTGCTGACCAGCCTAGACCAGCCTAGACCATGCTGGATGACCAGCTAAAACCAGCTTGCTGACCAGCCTAGACCATGCTGGATGACCAGCTAAAACCAGCCTGCTGACCAGCCTAGACCAGCCTAGACCATGCTGGATGACCAGCTAAAACCAGCTTGCTGACCAGCCTAGACCATGCTGGATGACCAGCTAAAACCAGCCTGCTGACCAGCCTAGACCAGCCTAGACCATGCTGGATGACCAGCTAAAACCAGCTTGCTGACCAGCCTAGACCATGCTGGATGACCAGCTAAAACCAGCCTGCTGACCAGCCTAGACCAGCCTAGACCATGCTGGATGACCAGCTAAAACCAGCTTGCTGACCAGCCTAGACCATGCTGGATGACCAGCTAAAACCAGCCTGCTGACCAGCCTAGACCAGCCTAGACCATGCTGGATGACCAGCTAAAACCAGCTTGCTGACCAGCCTAGACCATGCTGGATGACCAGCTAAAACCAGCCTGCTGACCAGCCTAGACCAGCCTAGACCATGCTGGATGACCAGCTAAAACCAGCTTGCTGACCAGCCTAGACCATGCTGGATGACCAGCTAAAACCAGCCTGCTGACCAGCCTAGACCAGCCTAGACCATGCTGGATGACCAGCTAAAACCAGCCTGCTGACCAGCCTAGACCAGCCTAGACCATGCTGGATGACCAGCTAAAACCAGCCTGCTGACCAGCCTAGACCAGCCTAGACCATGCTGGATGACCAGCTAAAACCAGCCTGCTGACCAGCCTAGACCAGCCTAGACCATGCTGGATGACCAGCTAAAACCAGCCTGCTGACCAGCCTAGACCAGCCTAGACCATGCTGGATGACCAGCTAAAACCAGCCTGCTGACCAGCCTAGACCAGCCTAGACCATGCTGGATGACCAGCTAAAACCAGCCTGCTGACCAGCCTAGACCAGCCTAGACCATGCTGGATGACCAGCTAAAACCAGCCTGCTGACCAGCCTAGACCAGCCTAGACCATGCTGGATGACCAGCTAAAACCAGCCTGCTGACCAGCCTAGACCAGCCTAGACCATGCTGGATGACCAGCTAAAACCAGCCTGCTGACCAGCCTAGACCAGCCTAGACCATGCTGGATGACCAGCTAAAACCAGCCTGCTGACCAGCCTAGACCAGCCTAGACCATGCTGGATGACCAGCTAAAACCAGCCTGCTGACCAGCCTAGACCAGCCTAGACCATGCTGGATGACCAGCTAAAACCAGCCTGCTGACCAGCCTAGACCAGCCTAGACCATGCTGGATGACCAGCTAAAACCAGCCTGCTGACCAGCCTAGACCAGCCTAGACCATGCTGGATGACCAGCTAAAACCAGCCTGCTGACCAGCCTAGACCAGCCTAGACCATGCTGGATGACCAGCTAAAACCAGCCTGCTGACCAGCCTAGACCAGGCTGGATGACAAGCTAAAACCAGCCAACCAGCATAGGCTGTTTTTTTTCAGCAGGTAATACTTTTGCTAATACTTACCATTAAGTATTGAGTACTCAGGAGTACTCATTGAGTACATATTCATATTCAGAGTAGGTTTTTTAGCATTGTAGCGGCAAGTTTTGAAAATGTAAAAATCTAATAAATTATGTCAGAATGATAATATTACGATAGAAATCTGGGAGAAAAAAATGCCAGCTAGTTAATATTGGTGGTGGTAAAAGTTTACTAAACGGGCTGAAGAAATGGCAGCATTACCTGTATACGCATTAGAACAATGCCTTGACTAATCTTTATATGCTTAAATGAGATGTGGGAAGTGGGAGGAATTATACCGATCCGGTCAGCAATCTCGCTCTTGGTCATGACGTCAGTGTCGGTGTCGTCCAGCAGGGTGAGGTCCTGATGCAGAGACAGATCCCGCCGCAGCTGACTGTTCTCAGACTCCAGCGCGCTCACCTGAGAGCGCAGCGCCAGGATGTCATCTGCCATCTTATGCATCGCCGCACGGTAGTTTTCCAGCTCCTGCAGGAGAAATAAAAATGGATTTGTACATACAATATGACCTGCAAATATGGATTTCAATTACTTTCCATTTAGGAGTTTCCTATAAGTAGGCTATATACAAACCTAGCCCTAGAAAATATGATGGTATCAGATGGAGGTAGCATGGTACTTTGGTATACACCACAGTTTTTTTTTTTTTTTTCAGTTTTGTACTCCAAGATGGATAAAAGAATACCATTGTACTATCTTGTAATTTGGTGTTTATCCTAACATTGATTTTTATAAAGATTAGAACAATAGATTTTGTAATCATCATCCATTATTAATTCATACTGACAATGTTTGAAAGCATTTATAGTCAAGATTCATTAATGAAGGGCCACAAGTGGTGCTAAGGGTCTGCAAAAAAAAAGAATAATAATAATAATTATATATATAGTATACACACACACACACACACACACATATGTATACATATATGTATATATCTATATATATATGTGTGTGTGTGTGTGTGTGTATAAGGCTCTCAAAGGTTTTTTAACATTTTTAATAATTTAATAATTATAATAAGAATAACTGTATTCTTTTAATAAATAAATTTAATAAAAAGGACACATTTTCCTTAATATATTAACAATTTAGTACAATGTCAATTTAAAAGCCAGTTATTTCATTTTGGAAACATTTATTTAATTCTGTAATGTACATGTAATATCTTTCTCGCACAAGAATATGATGGTTTAAGCTGGTCTCCCAGCTAAAGAAGTGGCCAAAACCCCTCTAAACCAACAAGCTAAACCAGCTATGACTAGTCTGGAAGCTAAAACCAGCCAACCAGTTTAGGCTGGGTTTAGCAGGTTTTCTTTTTTTTTAGCAGACCCCTAGCGCCACTTGTGTCTCTCTCCAGCAGGGGGAGTATAAATAGATTTGTACACATGAAATATAGCTGCTTTTATATCTTGGTAAGGGTGTAGGAACACAAGGAGATCATCATATTTAAGGGTCATTGGCATCAACAAGTTTAAATATCCATCCTGTATTTGTTTGACCATTAATAGACCTTAGTCAGGTTAGGTTATGGTAAGGGTTAAGGTCTATGCAGAGAGTGACAGTTGCAGTTTGCTGCCACAAGGTAGAATCAAAGTCACATGTGTTGTGATCAGTCGGGATGCTGAGGGCTTCACCGCGCCAAAACAGCCTTAACATCAGTCTGTGTGTCTGAACTCGACTATCTAATTAACATGAATTTAAATGCTTTGCTCAAACCATTTAATCATTTTAAAAGCCAAGACAAATAAACTGTTACTTTTAAAGCGTGGTTGGGTTGAAACAGCCGCTGTCATACAATCAGTCAGTCTGAAAAGGCTTCGCTGTAGAGCTAGTACAAAGTAATCAATCCTCGGGCTGTAGTTTCTGGCAGATACTGAAACCCGAGTGAGAACTGGGTACACAGAGGATATATACAGGGATTACGATGAAATCCACCAAGTGAAAGGTATTTTCTTCCAGAATCCCTTTTCTGAAACTGCTGGACATTGATCAAAATGTGCAGGCAGACATTGTCACCTAAAGTAAAGCTAGACAGAGCTAAAATTATACCGTCACAGTCATATACCCTTGTGAAAAATATAAGTAATTGTGCTGAATGTGGACTTGTAGTGTGCTTCAAATCTTAAAAGTATATTTTTAGAAACTGTACTTGCATATAGAAAGCCATGTGTAGGTTACTTTAAGAGACACGCTTTCACGACACACTTAAGTATGCTTCCTAACACACTTAAGAACACTTTTAAAAAGTGCACTTTGTAAATGTCAAAGTAAAGGTTTTACTTATCTTTTATTGTGCTTTAAAGAAGTAAACGCATTTTGATTGG
>NW_015512463.1:6941-8787 GCF_001515645.1 Sinocyclocheilus grahami | reverse complement strand
TAGAGCTCTCTAATTGAATTGTTACTAGTAAAAATGCAATTACGAGCTAAAACGGCTTGCCATATAATAGGACTCCTTTAACTGATTAATTGTCAATGCTGTTTCAGAGCAATACTTGAAAATGACCACTAGATGTCAACGTAGAGATGGGTGTTGAATTGTTTTGAAGCCTCAGCACATTTGCTTCGACTGTTTCAGTGTTTCATGAAGTCTCGCTCTGCCCACCACTAGCTGTAGATGAATCCAAGTGCAGCTTTATTATACAGTGTGAAATCCAAAATCCAAACAAAACACAAAGACTTGACTTGACTACAAACATGAAACAACTCACCAAACAGAGGTTAGTACGTTCAATACACGACCAAAGACAAGGGCAACATGTGGGCTTAACAAACAATAAGGGTCACATGACATAAACCAACCAATGAGGAACAAGACATGACTTGGACAACCAATCAGAACATGACACAATGAACAAAGGAACAAATAGCAGGGGCAAGTTCAAGCTCAAACCGGTGTGCACTGTTTTGCTAAGGTTTCCGGTTTGAACGACATGTTTCCTGGAAACGGTGTGCAACGGGGTTTGAGATACGTTCTCTTGTTTGGTGGGTGTGTCAAAAATGTCAGCCCAATCAGCAGCAGCATGTATATAAACCACGCGGTATTAAAGAGGCAGCTTGCACAATGTAATTAACATCAAAATAAATTTACAAGAGCAAGTATATTGTTTTATATTACGGTGTATATAGCTTTATATTGACATTAAAGGCAACATAACTGAAATAATAAGAGCACATGTATAGTCTCCAAAGAAGATAGAGAATTGACTTCCTGCCATTACTCCTTCTTTGCTACCTTAAATAGGTAAATTCATGCATTACTTTACCAGAGCGCCCCCTAATGCTCAGGTGAGTAGGGACAATAGTGCTCAAAGAGGATTTCTGGTACATAAGTAACAGGGAAACTGTTACAGCACAACAACAGTGATCAGCAATAATGATAAGCCGAATACTCACAATAAAAATAATAAGGTCATATAGATCCAAACACAGTCTTGGAGGTAAGAAGTGGATTATCCTTCACCTGAAGTGTTTGTCTTTTCGTCCTGAAATGCAAGGTAAATGTTGGATCACAATAATTAGGAACCACAGTTTCCACAAATCCCTTCACTCGAATTGGGATGTTCTCATTTATTCTGGACAGCAAGGGCAGTGACTGTTACATCGAGCGCATTTTGCAGTATTAAACATGTATTTATACCGATTTCATCAGGCTCCGAAAATTCTTCAAAAAGAACACAAAGAATGGCCTTCTCAGTTGCCATAGTTGCAACTCTTGCGTCATCAGAACAGTGTTCAACGTACCACCGTTTGCATTTAAAAAACGTTTTGCACCGTTTTGTCGGGGCTGAACGCAGGCCAGGAATACAAAAGGGCAAAGGAACAACATGAATAGACGGGAACCATGACTAAACTCCAAAATAAAAGACATGAGAGCAATGAACAAGAAACACAAACCCCACGTTACACAGAAATAGTTATAAAGGTTTAAATATGTTGAAAAGAATGTGAGAAGGATACCTCTAAAATAGGGATGCACCATATTGGATTTTTGCCGATATCCGAAATGCCGATATTTTCAACTCATTTTGGCCGATAACCGATTTATTTCCTTTTGTTTGGAAACAACACCAAGTCTCTGCTCTGCAGAAATGATAAGTAAATTATTTAAAATTTTGGTTAGTTTTTAAAAATAACTTATTTGTTAGAATTAAATAAACAATAATGAAGTTCTTTTATAATGACAGTGCATTGAAGATTTGAAAATAACTATAAATAAACTATAT
>NW_015512463.1:0-6818 GCF_001515645.1 Sinocyclocheilus grahami | reverse complement strand
GCCCCCTACGGAATTAAAACTCCTTACTGAGCGGTCATTAGGACGCGGGGGAGGCTGCCGCTGCACGTGCTATTACTGTTTACTCTATCACACACCAAATGCTCATTCTGTACAGTGCATTCTCAGTTTTAATGCAGCGATCCAAAACAGTGAATCCAATCCCCATTCAGGCAAAACTTTGCTTCAAGAATGAGCCACACTGCTGACGTGATCTAATTGCTAGCACACCCTGAGCACATGTGAGTTAATGTATTCCTCTTATCGGCAAGACATATTGGCATCATTTTTCATATCGGCCGATGCCGACATTTACATTTAAAGCCTTTATCGGCCGATTCCGATATTGATCCGATAATATCGTGCATCCCTACTCTAAAACTTTCTTTTAAAAACGTTTTCTTCTTTTCTTTTAATGTTTCTGTGGCTCAGTGGTAGAGCATTGCATTAGCAGCGCAAAATATTGTGGGTTCAATTCCCAGGGAACACACATACTGGTAAAAATGGTATAGCCTGAATGCACTGTAAGTCGCTTTGGATAAAAGCATCTGCTAAATGCATAAATTATAATTTTTTTTATTATTACTAAAAACAGATTCACAGATGATGCTAAAGTTGCTGCTTGCTAGCCTACTTTTCCCACCATCAAAGGCAGATAAAGAATGGTAAGTTTGATATGATCAATAGCGTTACATTTACATTTATTCATTTAGCAGACGCTTTTATCCAAATTGAGGACCAAGAGTTACCAATTGAGCCCAACTGAGTTACCAAAAGAGCCAAACTGTAAATACGTTAAAAAAAAATTGTCTGAACTTTACCTTTTGTATTTCTAGTTGTTATTTAGCACTCTTACATTTTCCTGAGAATCTCTGGTGCGTAGGTAATGGAAGTACAGATACACTGTTTTGCAGAAAGGCTGAAGTTAACTGATATTACTGTGACATAAAAAACATAATCGAGCATCTGTAGGATATGCTGAACAAACAAGAACAAACAAGGCCCCGCCTTGCGACTTACAGGACTTAAAAGAGCTGCTGCTAACATCTTGGTGCCATATACAGCAAACCTTCAGGGGTCTAGTGGAGTCCATGCCTCGATGGGTCAGGGCAGTTTTGGCAGCAAAAGGGGGACCAACACAATATTAGGAAGATGGTCATAATGTTATGCCTGATCGGTGTATATAGCTCGGTAAAAGGTGAATTTGAACCTGGGTCGATCACGTCAAAAGCCAGTTTTGAAAATTTTACACTTTACTGCCTACACCACTGAAGACATTGAGTTGAATGTGTCTTTTTTAAATCTTGAGTGTCCCAACCAGACATTGGTGGACAGAGTGTAAATAGCGTTTGCCAACAAGCACGCTATTTGCACTTGGTGTAAAGACACTCTGGAATTTTTTTTCTTCCCCTCGCTTGGGCCCCAAGTGCGCAGGTGCCCGTGCCTGTAATGCCCATTGATAATCCGGCCCTGGTATGGGGTGAGTAGGGCACAAAATAATGTGGGTTTAGTTGTAACACACATGGTTTAAACTTTTCCACACATGCTATAGCATAGCAAAACTTATGGTATTTACAATTACTATATAACGAAAAAAAAGTGCCAAAATTCAAAAATCTTTTGAAGATATTGTTGAATTTAACCATAGCAAAAGTAAATTGGTTGTTATTGGTTAGTGTTGGAATTGGAATCCAAATAGCCGGTTAGACATTGTTTTTAGCTATTGTTGTTAAGATCTGGTCTGGTTTGGGAACTGAAGTGTGTCTGCAGATCAGTAGATAGTCAAGACAGTGGAGGGGATCATCTGAATCTCCCCTCAGAGAGACTCCTGCAGATAATTCTTCGACAAGCATTGCATCTGTAGTGCATATTGCTGACCCCTCACACCCATGCATGAACTATGTACCTCACTTCTATCTGGAAAAGGGTTTAAGAGTATCCATACTGCCACTAGCTGACACTCAAACAGCTTTTTTCTGTCAGGCTGTTTAACTCTTTCTCACTCCCTCCTACCCCACTAAACCGAACCCCCAACCTCCTCTGGAAATAATCTGATACTTTAATTCTCACTGCTCATAGTTTACATTACACTCTTAGAAAAGTCTGTGGGCCAATGTACAGTGTTAATATGAAGGAATTTTCTGTCATGATTTTTTACAGGTGTTTTACCGATATTTTAAATTACACATTGCATTGTGTAGTGTTTTATGGTTAAAGGAAGTATTTGCAAATTAAAAAAAAAAAAACTGAACATTTTCTGCCAGGACATTATCAGTTTTTCTACAGATTTCTCTCTCTCTCTCTCTCTCTCTCTCTTAAATCAATTCAACATTTATGCTGATATAATAATATTGATCATTACATCAACTTAAAGGGGTCATATGATGCGATTTCAAGCTTTCCTTTCTCTTTGGAGTGTTACAAGCTGATTGTGCATAGATAAGATCCCTGAAGTTGCAAAGACTAAAGTCTCAAAACCAAAGAGATATTCTTTATCAAAGTTAAGACTCTGCCACGCCCCCCTAAAACACCTCGTTCTAACACGTCCCCATATATCTACCTCACTATGTGGAAATATTTGCATAATGCGCCCAAATGTTCAAGCAAAGAAAGAAGGCGTGGTTTCAGTAACCGCAGTTAGTGTTGAAGCAGCCATGTCATGGAGATGCTGTGTGTTTCTAGGCGAAAGCAAAAGCACTTTATTTGGCCTTCCGAAAGTAGATGCATTTAGGAATCTTTAAGATTACTTACAACAGAACAGCAATGCATTTTATAGATGACCGTTTCGTGAACCTAGGAGAGGAAGTAATTCTGACTTTGCTATGACAATCCGGCGCTTCTGAATCAGCTACTGTTTTGTTACTAGTTTAAGTATTTGTTATGGACTGTTCAAATGCAGAGTTTTGTGTGTGTGTGTGTGTGTGTGTGTGTGTGTGTGTGTGTGTGAGAGAGTGAGAGTGAGAGAGAGAGCACGAGCGAGCCAGAGCGGAGAGAGAGAGAGAGAGAGAGCTAGACACATCACAGTGGAGTCAGCTGTCTTAACCGTGGCTTGTACACTGCAAACACATACCAGCTTCATCACTGTGTCTGTCACGAGACTCTGTTTCCCTTTCGGACTCTGTCTTTACATTTATTTTGAAAGATGAAGCTCGCGATTATGGTAAGGGGCGTTACATTTCCGACGAGTGCTTGCGGTGTTCGGCCAATCACAATGCACTGGGTCAGCTGGCCAATCAGAGCAGACTGCGCTTGTCGGAAGGAGGGACTTTGTAGAAAACGAAGCGTTTGAGAGAGGCGGGGCATAGAGGACCTACAATAATGTACAGTATTTGAAAAGTAATGTGTTTTTTGAACATTAAAGCATGTCAACATATTCTGTTACACCAAATACACAAAATAATGATCTTTAAAAAAGCATCATATGACCCCTTGTGTAATTTAAACTGTTTTTTTCTCTTGGTAACTTTGAATATTGGGCAGTGGTTTTCAGTTATCTATAATTCACTGCAAGTTATTTGAAAAGAGAAAATATTTATTATTCATTGTGAATAACTGACAAAAGGAATATGTGTGTGTGTGTGTGTGTGTGTGTGCATTCACTTTCATAAAACAACTCTATAATACATATTCAGGTGAGTAAAAAGTGACAAATAGACCTAATCTGAAACGTCAAGGGAGGGGAGGGAGCTTTTTATCATCACATTGATTTTTGAGACAGTATAGTAGATGAGGGAGAATGCTCCACTGGATTTACAGGATTAGTCATTTAAGAGGATAATTGGTCATCCCCGTTAACTCAAGGTGACAGTACCCAAGGATCAACAGCACTGTATGATGCTTCATTTTAGGCTATCTTTATTAGTCTATCAACAAGTCTACCCGCACACATTCTCTAATTTCCTGCGATTTAAATCATCTATACGCGTAAATCTTTTCAGACACTCGTACACGCGTGTTTGTGCCGCCAGAGGGTGGTCTTACATTGGATTCAACAGCCGCTGTTACAGCAGGAAGCGAGATGTGAGAGATTAAGTGCTTGTTGGGAAACTCGAATCACTTGAACGTATCGGTTCGTTCGAATGATCCGGTTAACAATTGATTCATTTGAATCATCACGCAATAGGGTTTACAGATAACCCCGCACTGCGTTTTACAGCTCTTTTTTTATAAGCAATGAAATTAATTAAGTTAAATATCCTACTATTGTTTACCACTATATGTTTTTAATGGTTTTAATTGTTAAAGTGATTGTGTGAAATTATGCATTGTTGCAGTTTCATGTCAACCATGTGTTTTTTAAGCTCGAATGTAACACAAAGCGTAATGATTACAACGGTAAACGAATAAGAGATAATCAAGAGCCTATACTGTTACTAATTTCAGACCAATTTTTTTATGCTGACAGTATAAATTATAATGCAAACTTTGTATGATATTATAAAATGAATACCTGGGGCAAATTTAACAGTAGCCTAATATAGTTTATTTATATTTGTTTTATAGTTTAAAACTCGCAAATTTCTAAAAATATAATAGGCTACTTACGTTGGTTTCATAAATTTTTGAAATACGTTATAAACAAATACTCTTCCACTCTCCATAAATATATGGAGAGTGGAAGAATATTTGTTTATAACGTATTTCAAAAATTATATATATACAGGTGCATCTCAATAAATTAGAATGTCATGGAAAAGTTCATTTATTTCAGTAATTCAGCTCAAATTGTGAAACTCGTGTATTAAATAAATTCAGTGCACACAGACTGAAGTAGTTTAAGTCTTTGGTTCTTTTAATTGTGATGATTTTGGCTCACATTTAACAAAAACCCACCAATTCACTTTCTCAACAAATTAGAATACTTCATAAGACCAATAAAAAAAAAAACATGTTTAGTGAATTGTTGGCCTTCTGGAAAGTATGTTCATTTACTGTACATGTACCATTTACTGAGGCAATGCTCCTTTTGCATGAATTACTGCATCAGTGCGGCGTGGCATGGAGGTGATCAGTTTGTGGCACTGCTGAGGTGGTATGGAAGCCCAGGTTTCTTTGATAGCGGCCTTCAGCTCATCTGCATTGTTGGGTCTGGTGTTCCTCTTGACAATACCCCATAGATTCCCTAAGGGGTTCAGGTCAGGTGAGTTTGCAGGCCAATCAAGCATAGTAACACCATGGTCACTGAACCAGCTTTTGGTACCTTTGGCAGTGTGGGCAGGTGCCAAGTCCTGCTGGAAAATGAAATCAGCATCTCGATAAAGCTTGTCAGCAGAAGGAAGCATGAAGTGCTCTAAAATTTCCTGGTAGATGGCTGCGTTGACTGTGGACTTCAGAAAACACAGTGGACCAAAGTCCTCTTTCAGATTAAAGTAAATTTTGCATTTCATTTAGAAATCAAGGTCCCAGAGTCTGGAGGCAGAGTGGAGAAGCACAGAAACCATGTTGCTTGAAGTCCAGTGTGAAGTTTCCACAGTCAGTGATGATTTGGGCTGCCATGTCATCTGCTGGTGTTGGTCCACTGTGTTTACTGTTCATGCTTCCTTCTGCTGACAAGCTTTATGGAGATGCTGATTTCATTTTCCAGCAGGACTTGGCACCTGCCCACACTGCCAAAGGTACCAAAAGCTGGTTCAATGACCATGGTGTTACTGTGCTTGATTGGCCTACAAACTCGCCTGACCTGAACCCCATAGAGAATCTATGGGGTATTGTCAAGAGGAAGATGAGAGACACCAGACCCAACAATGCAGATGACCTGAAGGCCGCTATCAAAGCAACCTGGGCCTGAGCAGTGCCACAGGCTGATTGCCTCCATGCCACGCCGCATTGATGCAGTAATTCATGCAAAAGGAGGCCCAACCAAGTATTGAGTACATGCACAGTAAATGAACATACTTTCCAGAAGGCCAACAATTCACTAAAAAATTTTTTTTATTGGTCTTATGAAGTATTCTAATTTGTTGAGAAAGTGAATCGGTGGGTTTTTGTTAAATGTGAGCCAAAATCATCCCAATTAAAAGAACCAAAGACTTAAACTACTTCAGTCTGTGTGCACTGCATTTATTTAATACACGAGTTTCACAATTTGAGTTGAATTACTGAAACAAATGAACTTTTCCACGACATTCTAATTTATGCACCTGTCTATTCCATCAGCTACGCGTTTGTGACTAGAAACATTGACGTGTAGCAAATGAAAGTCCCCGAAACTCGAATGATTCACACACGCTTTCGAATCGGTTGGATTGAATCATTAAAAAGAACCGGTTTAAAAGAACGACACGAGTCGGACATCGCTGATCAGAAGAGGTGCGGCGCTTCAACTTCAAATAGGTGTCAAAACAGTGCCAGTCACCATCTCACACCTACAAGATTTGTAGTGACAGACTTGGACATTTTCATTTCTTTCCACAGTTGAAACATTTACTTTCAGTCTGCACTGAGGATATATAGGAAGAGGTAACCGCAGATTTCTTTTGCGCTCAGATTGTTCTTCCCGTCGCTCTCAGTATGGCTTCAACAACCTGCACCAGGTTTACCGACGAATATCAGCTGTATGAAGAACTGGGAAAGTAAGTATTAGTTATGCACACGCTTCTAATAACAATCTGAAACGTTTTTTGAAAAGTCCAGTCTGTTTAAATGCACTGACAGTTACCTGTTAGTCCCTATAACGTTACCTGATTCAGTACCTGCGTTCGCGAGACTCTTTTCGGCGTCTTTCATGTGCTGTTATGACGCAGAGTTTCACAGTGGCTGTTAAATGCCTTTTTTTTATTAGTATTTTCCCTTTTTTGGCGGGAATAGTAAACAGCGGGATT
>NW_015512462.1:2254-8787 GCF_001515645.1 Sinocyclocheilus grahami | reverse complement strand
AGTACATGTTAACTCAAAGATTCGTAGAAAAAATATAAACGTTGAGCTCTGTGGTCGATTCTGTGTTAAGGTTAGGCATGTTGTTCGCAATTATGTGTTGTGGCTGGGGTGTTATAGGTCTGCGTGACTCTCGATGTCTTAGGCCTAATTGAACGGAGGAATTATGGTATTCTTCTGTAGCCTGACGATGAGTAACTTTAACCGTTGTTCATGTGAACTCAAAGACAGCCTGATGCTTTGTTTATAGATTATTTGTGGGTGGCTGTTTGTTGTTTCACCTATCAATTCGTGTTGTATAGTGATACAGGATTTACAACAAGTGGGCTCCCCCAAAGACCATGGTATAGTTCGAACACTGAGTAAAATCAAACTGACCGTGCATGAATTAAACAGAGATTGAACTTCAATCTAAAATACCATCTTGTTGTTTTAATTTGGAGATTCAGTGTGAAAATATATTTATAATTACAAATTTTAATGTTACATGTGATTAATTCATAGACTGTAAAAAAAACATGGACGTAGTGTCCGTGACGTCACTCGTAGGTTTCAGAAGAGCATTTTTGAAGCCTAAAGTGGGCGGAGCCGACCGCCGCCATCTTGGCAGCGCATGCCACCACGCGTGACGCCCGGATAATTGAAAATGGGCGAAAAGGCGGCACGTGGGTGAAGCTGAGGCGCTAGTTGCTGAAACCTCGCCCGTCTATGGTGACAGCACAAATTAGATAGATCGCAATCTAACAAACTGTTCCATATAACAAAGCACTGTAAACAAGCAACGACTAGATAACTTGGCAACAAAATTAATCATAAATAATCTTTAAAGTTTTTTTTTTTCTTTTTTATAATGTAGATGCCAGCTCTCAGTCTAGGGCTGCCCACTTCTGCACGTGTGAGGAGTCGAATGCCATGACAGCATATCACATAAAATCAGTTACTGTGCGCAATTAAATCCGTTTCATACCTTTTCTTGTAACTCGATAAAAACCATTGCAATAAACGTCATCGTAGATGTTTAATTCACACTCATTCTGAGCATTATTCCTGCTGGCGTTCACATCAATCCACAAGTTGTTCTTAGGTTAATTAGCTATTTTCATTCAGTTCGATGTAAAAACAGTAGGCTAAGTATGTCTTGCATCCTTTAATGTTAGCGAACATTGCAAATAAATTGGTTGCAAAACGGTATCCACTCACGTTTAACTTTTTGTCTGGTTGTTACGGTCAGAAAAATGTGAATGTTATGGTTAATACATACTGGGAAAAAAACTACACTTACAACAGTCTTAGATTTTCATTGCATTTTAATTTTACTTGCTTGATTATTTTTTCTATATTTTCTTATTTCCCCATCTTACTATGCCAAGGCAACTATAAATAAGCCATTTATAAGATGAAAAGTAAGAACACTGTGAATCTGTTGATAATTTTTTATTTTATTTATTTATTTTTATCATTTAAGTATTATAGCTTGAGATCTGTACACATCTACCCAGCCAATGGTATATGGAAGAGTGTTTCCGAAACTTTTTTGAAAACAAATATTTTTGCAGTACCATTTGGTGCCACTACTGATGTAAAAATAACACTGTTAAGCTTTCAATTCAAATATACATCACAATTCTTCATCCTGTTTACTATGTTAATTCAAATTACCAATTGAATAGAGCACTTCAGTGATGACGTATATTTGTAGGCCAACCCGGAAGTTAGCATTAACCTGGTTCACGCAACAAAATCGTTTTTTGAAGCCTAATACTGTCTGCAGAAATAAAAAGTTAAAGGGTTAGTTCACCCAAAAATGAAAATTCTGTCATTAATTACTGTGTTGTTATTGTTCCAAACCTGTAAGACCTTCGTTCATCTTCGGAACACAATTTAAGATATTTCTGATTAAATCTGAGGGCTCTCTGACCCTCCCATAGACAGCAAGGTAACTACCACGTTCAAGGTCCAGAAAAGTACCAAGATGATCGACAAACTAGTCCGTGTGACATCAGTGGTTCAACTGTAAAGTTACAAAGCTACGAGAATACTATTTTGCGCAAAGAAAAGTTTTCGCAAAAGAAAAGAGTTGTGGACGCGCATTCACTACAGTATCAGTGTGGTGGCACTGACCCAGATCCGGCGTAATAACGTCATCATGCCAGATCTAGCTCAGCGCCGGCACCGCCACACGCTTTGGTACTGTCATGAACGCGCGTCCACAAGTGACGCAGTAGAGACGAAAATGTGGAATAAAGCCATTATTTTTGTTTTCTTTGTGCAAAAAAGTATTATCATAGCTTCGTAACTTTACGGTTGAACCACTGATGTCACACGGACTACTTTGTCGATCATCTTGGTACTTTTCTGGACCTTGAACGTGGTAGTTACCTTGCTGTCTATGGGAGGGTCAGAGAGCCCTCAGATTTCATCAAAAATATCTTAAATTGTGTTCCGAAGATGAACGAAGGTCGTATGGGTTTGGAACAACACGAGGGTGAGTAATTAATGACAGAATTTTCATTTTTGGGTGAACTATCCCTTTAAACATAGGTTATAAACAAAAGACACCACGGTCACATGACTACAGTGTTGCCATCGCTAAGCTTCCGACAACTCTATCAGTCTTTATTTAAAAACATTTTCCCTGAAAGTTATAGTTTGCATAAGTGCAATTATAAATGCACCGAGGCTGTGAAAGTGGACTAGTGTGTACACATGAGTTTTCTTGTTGGGTGTGATGACCAGTGTTGGGCAAGTTACTTCCAAAATGTAATACATTATATGTTGAACCACTGATGTCACACGGACTACTTTGTCGATCATCTTGGTACTTTTCTGGACCTTGAACGTGGTAGTTACCTTGCTGTCTATGGGAGGGTCAGAGAGCCCTCAGATTTCATCAAAAATATCTTAAATTGTGTTCCGCAGATGAACGAAGGTCGTATGGGTTTGGAACAACACGAGGGTGAGTAATTAATGACAGAATTTTCATTTTTGGGTGAACTATCCCTTTAAACATAGGCTATAAACAAAAGACACCACGGTCACATGACTACAGTGTTGCCATCGCTAAGCTTCCGACAACTCTTTCAGTCTTTATTTAAAAACATTTTCCCTGAAAGTTATAGTTTGCATAAGTGCAATTATAAATGCAGCGAGGCTGTGAAAGTGGACTAGTGTGTACACATGAGTTTTCTTGTTGGGTGTGATGACCAGTGTTGGGCAAGTTACTTCCAAAATGTAATACATTATATATTACTTATTACTGCCTTTTGAAAGTAATTAGTTACATTACAATATTACTGTCTCTGAATTGTAATGCGTTACACTACTTTTGAGTTACTTTTGAGTACTTTCAACTTCAAGCACAAACCGCAATTACATTCAGAAATAATAGCGGTAAATAAAGCGGAACGTTATAGGCCCTAATGAACAAGCAATAAACACAATAGCAAGTCTATAGGCTATTTTAGTTCTCCTCACTCCACAACAAATCCTTTAAATTTAACTGTATTCAGAACAAAACAAGAATGAAAAATATAAATGGCTAAACAAGCCAAAACGAATGAATTTAAAGCAAAACTGAAAGCAAATGCAAAAAGAATATGCCCATCTCACAAATGTAGAATCCGTCTCGGTCATCTCAACCATCGAATTACAGCAACAGGAAATAGGCTAGACAAAGTATTTTACCCGAGGAATTTATTGTCTGGTGCTGTTTTGCGGTGTTGGTAAATAAATTCACCACTTAATTTTGAGTTAAAATATGTTGTTGTAAAGTGCGTTACTGAGATTGTAACAAGTAATAATATTATCCAAATTGTATTAATAATGCGTTATACTACTGCGTTACAGCAAAAAGTAATCTACTACTGTAATATCGTTACTTTTGTAATGCGTTACTCCCAACACTGGTGATGACATATAATGTTCCAGACAACCTCTATAGTCCCATTTAGCCACTTTTTTCAAGACAAGTAAAAGCCTTAAAATATTAGAAGGTGGTATTACTGATGTATTTTATGTTCTAGATTAATGTGTGAAAATATCTTACGCGTGTGTTAACCACAGACCTTATTTCTGGCATTTAATCAATAACCCATTAAAAAAAAAAAACATGGACTTCAAGACGATGAAATCAAAAGTGCTAAAATGCTAACTCATTTCCAGGTTCTAGCCAAAAGAGCACTCTATTAAAGTCTGAATCTCAATTCAGTTCTGCATCCATATAGGTGACGTCGTGGAGTTTCATGGCTTGGAGGGCACAGGTAAAACAGAAACCTTGTACCACCTCATGAGCCGCTGCATCATGCCAGTCCAGAGTGGAGGTCTGGAGGTGGCGGTGGTCTTCATTGACACGGACTACCACTTTGACATGCTGCGCTTAGTGAGCGTTCTGGAAGGACGTTTGGCCTAAGACTCTAAGGTGGGTGAAGGCTCTGAAAACGAATCTGAGGAGAGGGTACGTTTATGTCTGCACAGGCTGTCTGTAGTACACTGCAACTGCTCAGTACAGCTCCTCCTAACCCTGCACTACCTGGAAAACACTTTCTCCAGCCAGCTCTCCCTCAGCCTGCTGGTCATCGACAGCATCTCTTCCTTCTACTGGGTGGACAGATTCAATGGCGGGGAAAGCACTGTTTGTCAGGAGGCTAACTGTTTGCTGGATAGACTCCGCAGAAACTATGGCATTGTGATTTTCGCCACCACTCATGTCATAATGAGGAACTATGGATCTGATCCAGGGGTGTCAGAAGTGCCCGGCTCCTCATCATCATCATCTCGCAGGTGGAGGTCAGCTGATAGGGCTACAGACTTTGACAAGCCCTACCTGTGCAAAGCATGGCAGAGAATAGTAACTCACAGGATGCTGTTCACTAAGAGTCCTGTGTCAAAGGACCACAAGCAGATTTTCTCCACAGCATGTACCAGCATAACGATCAAAGGTGTCAAAAGATGCTCATTTCATGTCATGGAGGACGGTGTTAAATTTGTATGTGACAAGTGAGCATGTACTGAAATTCTCAGCACAGGGTATATTTGCTTTTGGGATGTCACACAGTACTTGGCGGACCAAAATATCTTACAATTTCCAATTAATGCCTGTCAGTGTGATAAATTATCAATGCAATACATTTTTTCTGTTTTCTTTACTAAAGAAATAATTGCTATGGACCATTAATACAGAAAACTAGGTTGATTAATGGTTTCATTTTTAGATTAATGGTTAATGAAGTCCTTACTCTACTCACTTAACTTGGAAAAGAAAAGCATTTTTGTCAAGTCACTTTTTTATGTGGCACTTTATGCAAGAGATTTTCAAAGTAGCTTCACAATAATAAACAGGAAAATAACTGAATCAGGGATGCAAACTTCATATGAGACATTCAAATTCAGCTCTAAACAGCTGACAATAGTGTCATTCATTCACTTCAGTTCAATAACAGTAAAGTTAATCAATTAAGAAACAACTTCAATTCAATGTTATAAGCAACTCAAGACAATAGTTCTGTTATTCAGCTCAAGTCAATTCAATAATAGCATCAATGTTGAAGTGTATCACTTATGAAACAAATTTGATTCAGCTGTAAAGCTGCTCTACAAAAGACAGTGTCATTATTCAGTTCAACTGAGTGTAAGATTTGTTCTCATTATCTGATAGTGTTCATCAAATCAATAAATTACATGTCTTTATACACACACACACACACACACACACACACACTACCGGTCAAAAGTTTGAGATCAGTAACACTTGTAATGTTTTTTAAAGAAGTCTCTTATGCTCATCAAGGCTGCATTTATTTGATCAAAAAAGCAGTAATCTTGCAAAATGTTATTACAATATAAAATAATGGTTTCTATTTTAATATCCTTTAAAATATAATTTATTTATGTGATGCAAAGCTGAATTTCCATCAGCCATTGCTCCAGTATAAAGTGTCACATGATCCTTAATAAATCATTCTAATATGCTGATTTATTATTAGAATGATCAATGTTGGCAACAGTTGTGCTGACATATTTATTTATTTTTTTGGAAACAGCAACACTTTTTTCAGGATTATTTGATGAATAAAAAGTTAGAAAAAACAGCATTTATTCAAAATATACATCTTTTCTAACAATATAAATCTTTGCTATAACTTCTTATTAATTTAACACATCCTTGCTGAATAAAAGTTTAAATTTCTTTCAAAAAAATAATAAAAATGTACCGACCCCAAACTTTTTAACTGTAGTGTATATTGTTAAAAAATATTTATATTTTAAATAAAGGCTCTTTTATAAAAACCTTTTTATTCATCAAAGAATCCTGAAAAAAAGTATCACAGGTTCCAAAAAAATATGAAGCAGCACAACAGTTTCCAGCACTGATAATAAATCAGCATATTAGAATGATTTCTGAAGGATCGTGTGACACTGAAGACTGGAGTAATGATGCTGAAAATGCAGCTTTGCATCACAGGAATTAATTAGATTTTAATGTATATTAAAATAGAAAAAGGTTATTTTACATCATAATAATATTTCACAATATTACA
>NW_015512462.1:0-2068 GCF_001515645.1 Sinocyclocheilus grahami | reverse complement strand
ACACACACACACACACACACACACTACCGGTCAAAAGTTTGAGATCAGTAACACTTGTAATGTTTTTTAAAGAAGTCTCTTATGCTCATCAAGGCTGCATTTATTTGATCAAAAAAGCAGTAATCTTGCAAAATGTTATTACAATATAAAATAATGGTTTCTATTTTAATATCCTTTAAAATATAATTTATTTATGTGATGCAAAGCTGAATTTCCATCAGCCATTGCTCCAGTATAAAGTGTCACATGATCCTTAATAAATCATTCTAATATGCTGATTTATTATTAGAATGATCAATGTTGGCAACAGTTGTGCTGACATATTTATTTATTTTTTTGGAAACAGCAACACTTTTTTCAGGATTATTTGATGAATAAAAAGTTAGAAAAAACAGCATTTATTCAAAATATACATCTTTTCTAACAATATAAATCTTTGCTATATCTTCTTATTAATTTAACACATCCTTGCTGAATAAAAGTTTAAATTTCTTTCAAAAAAATAATAAAAATGTACCGACCCCAAACTTTTTAACTGTAGTGTATATTGTTAAAAAATATTTATATTTTAAATAAATGCTCTTTTATAAAAACCTTTTTATTCATCAAAGAATCCTGAAAAAAAGTATCACAGGTTCCAAAAAAATATGAAGCAGCACAACAGTTTCCAGCACTGATAATAAATCAGCATATTAGAATGATTTCTGAAGGATCGTGTGACACTGAAGACTGGAGTAATGATGCTGAAAATGCAGCTTTGCATCACAGGAATTAATTAGATTTTAATGTATATTAAAATAGAAAAAGGTTATTTTACATCATAATAATATTTCACAATATTACATGTTTTCCTGTATTTTTGATCAAATAAATGCAGCCTTGATGAGCATAAGAGACTCCTGTAAAAAAAACATTAAAAATCGTTCTGATCTCAAACTTTTGACCGGTAGTGTATATGTGTGTATATATGTGTGTATGTATATATGTATGTATGTGAAAGAGTGAAATATTTAAGGGGGTCTGAATACTTTCCGTACCCACTGTATATATGTATATACATGTCCTCCTAAGTGTTTTTTATTTTTTTTAATCAAATGTAAATTCATGTCCCAGTCACATTTTCTTGCTTAAATAAACATTACTTATACTTTTAGAAAAACAAGTAGAGGAAAAAAATCTATTTTATAATGTAATAAATATTCTATTTATTAAAGCCAATTATGAATCTTATCAAGTTATTGTTTTTATATTTGTGATCTTATCTTCAGCTATTCTTTTTAATAGTTAACTCTTAACTATTTTTTTAATTTTTTGGATCATCAGTCATAAAAGCTCAGTAAATATTGGTCACAGACACGGAGATTTACTTTAAATTTCACCAAGCTGATTACTCACTAAAAACTCCCACACAAGGGAGTTAAGAAGTAGGGACATAAATGTTGTCATTTTTTATTTTTTTCTAATTTACAGGTTCTATTATTATTGTTATTATTATTTCTCATCTCTTACTTTTAATTGCTGGACAGCAACCAATATTTTGTATTCTATAATATTTCCCTATATTTGACTAAAGACAATTTTATGATTGATTTATATACTACACTTTAACAACCATTTTTTTATCACATAATAAAGCAGAAAACATATTTTACAATTTCTAAAGGCTACTATAATAAATGATGTCAATCAGCACTGCATTATTCATGTACTTTTTATTTATTACCTGGAGATGACTTGGAAAAACACATATAAACCATATATTGTCGCAATTGTGTGTTTATTGCCATCACGTTTCATCAGTCAAAATGTTTCTGCTTTTTATTCAGCTTAGTTACAACTTGCCTTTGTCCATATTAGGGATTTCCTGGCCGTTGTAAGTTATTACTTCTATGAGTCAGTTTTGGACTTTCTGCGCGAGAGCGCCCTCCGGCTTCGAGTATGAATGAAACGTACACTGCATGAGAGTGTTTAACACTCTGTAAAGTTCACATCTCCTCATTTTGGAGAATGTATATATATGAAGTAGCATGTACAGTGGGTACGGAAAGTATTCAGACCCCCTTAAATT
>NW_015512461.1:8296-8789 GCF_001515645.1 Sinocyclocheilus grahami | reverse complement strand
AAGATGCATTTACTTGACAGGTGAAGTGACTTAAGATTTTAAGTCTTGTTTTCTAAAAATGGATCAAAATTTAGTTAGTTTTTGCTTAAAATGAGCAAAGGTATCTGCCAGTGGGATAAGAAATAAAAGAAACAAGATTATTTTTCTGACCCCACTGACAGATTTTTTAATGCATTTTCATTTCTGACTTTTAACTAAAAGTCCTTGTGCCTCTCAAGTAAATGTATCTTAATCAGTGTTATTTTAGTATCATTGATATACGATTATATTATTTTTATATCTTGAATTAGATTTTACATTTCTCTTTTCATTATAACTTTAGTTTGTTTTAGTAATTTTGTTGTGTTTTTGTTTTTACCATTTTTTCCATATGACTAGTTTTACTTAAGCTTTAGTTTATTTAGTTTTAGTTACTTTAGTACTTCAGCTTAAACTGAACAGAAATAAGAAATGTTGCCTTGACAACTAGATGAAATAAAATATGGTGAAATTA
>NW_015512461.1:7221-7513 GCF_001515645.1 Sinocyclocheilus grahami | reverse complement strand
TTATAAATTCACTGTAAACCACGGCTTCACGGGGCTTATTGCTGTATTATACAACATCTGAAAGCTGAATAAATAAGCTTTCCACTGATGTATGGTTTTTATCATTTTAATTTTTATACGTTGTTAGGATGGCATCAGAAGTGTGAGCCAGGGTTTCAGCAGTAGCAGGGAAGAGCATGTGGTTGTGGCTGTTATTCCTCGAGTTGAGATGATCCGAACACTGCAAAAAATGATTTTCTTACTTAGTATTTCTCTCTTGTTTTCTAGTACAAATATCTAAAGGTTCTTGAAT
>NW_015512461.1:5080-6213 GCF_001515645.1 Sinocyclocheilus grahami | reverse complement strand
TTCATATTACAGTCCTATATTCTTACAGGTTGAAAACTAGTGACTCATGTCAGTTGTTATTAATATTACTTTTTCAAGAGCAACTTCTAAAACAAAGATGAGCTTAAAAACTGAACTGAAACATAACTTAAAGCTCCATTACATCCCTTGAGATTTAGAAGAGCAAACTCTGAGCAAAACAGCCAGCACAGTTTTTCATTATGAAGCAAAGCTGACTTATTTTTGTTCAACATGTAGTTATTTTAATTATGATCTTTTATTAACACTGCATCTGTTTTTATGAACACATGCATTTATTCTCATTTGTTTGTAATACTCAGATGATTCCAGTCAATGATCATCAATGATGGAAGCAGATGCTTCATGCAAACAGATGGATACAAAAACACTCAACGTCTGAAATTACAGATATAACAGCGAGTTCCTGACAGCCTAAGGCGGATATCATTGGATTGTATCTGTTTCTCTCTAATATCTTGGCATCACCAGCATCCTCACTCTCATAAATCCATCCCACTTCTTTCTTTAAATTCTCAGATTTCACATGCACCGCCTCACGAACCCACTTTTATACATTTCAATCAAATAATCAATTACAGAGGCAGATGACATCACCTGATTGCACTGACTAATGTATAATTCACCATTGCCAGCAGGATTTCAATTAGCCTAATCCCTCAGAATCATGCCTGCCGTACAGTGATGTTTTTATGAATAATTCATGGTGTGAAAACTCTTCATTAAAACCGTCATGACACACGGCCGGTTGAAATGTCAGCGTCTACGAATGACAGACGTGAGTCAGACCCCTTTCAGAGAACGTCAATGAGGGCCGACGGGGGTCGTGACACTTCACAGGCGCTTTCAACATCTCCATACTGCAGCAAAATGACAATGATAAAAAAACAACAACCTGCGGGAAATAAAACCAAATCAGCCACATTAAATATGGAAAACTGCATTGTAAAAATGCAAAATGCATGTTAAATATCATGTCTAAACACCATACTTGTGCCAGACTAAAGGGAAATACACAGAACACCAAACCAACTGCATAGCAACGCCCTGGCAACCACCCAGAACATTCTAACAACCATCTACAATAGCAACACTCAGAACGCCTTAGCAACTGC
>NW_015512461.1:2644-3970 GCF_001515645.1 Sinocyclocheilus grahami | reverse complement strand
AACTTCCCAAGAACCATCTACAATAGCAACACTCAGAACGCCTTAACAACTACATAGCAACGCCCTGGTAACCACCTAGAACATCCCAACAGCCATCTACAATAGCAACAGTCAGAACGCCTTAGCAACTGCATAGCAACGTCCTGGTATCCACCCAGAACATCCCAACAACCCTGTACAATATCAACACTCAGTACGCCTTAGCAACTGCATAGCAACGCCCTGGTAACCACACAGAACATCCCAACAACCATCTACAATAGCAACACTCAGAACGCCTTAGCAACTGCATAGCAACGCCCTGGTAACCACCTAGAACATTCCAACAACCATCTAAAATAGCAACGCCTTAGCAACTGCATAGCAACGTCCTGGTAACCACCCAGAACTTCCCAAGAACCATCTACAATAGCAACACTCAGAACGCCTTAGCAACTGCATAGCAACGCCCTGGTAACCACCTAGAACATCCCAACAGCCATCTACAATAGCAACACTCAGAACGCCTTAGCAACTGCATAGCAACGTCCTGGTAACCACCCAGAACATCCCAACAACCCTGTAGAATATCAACACTCAGTACGCCTTAGCAACTGCATAGCAACGTCCTGGTAACCACCCAGAACATCCCAACAGCCATCTACAATATCAACACTCAGTACGCCTTAGCAACTGCATAGCAACGCCTGGTAACCACACAGAACATCCCAACAACCATCTACAATAGCAACACTCAGTACGCCTTAGCAACTGCATAGCAACACCCTGGTAACCACCCAAAACATCCCAACAACCATCTACAATAGCAACGCCTTAGCAACTGCATAGCAACGTCCTGGCATCATGGCAGTGACTTTTGCATGGACACACGTTATTGTCATGAAATCAAAGTGACATGAATCATAAACTCTCTGCAACTGAAGCAGACAAAACTAACTCCAGCAGCCACTTGCATTGGATTTTTAGTAACTATATGTGGATTTATGTCCATAAATGCTGGACTGAGGAAGAACAAACACAATGCTTGTCTTAAAATAATGAAAAGGTTGAATGCATTGATTAGCAAACAGTGATGAAGCTGGCACTGATCTGTCTCCGCTGCTCTGTGTCTTTACTGAGCTCGTCTCTGTGTTTATAGACGGCAGAACAACGAGCACACACTCTCACACACTCTCACACACTCCACTCAACTCACCATACCGCCGATCCATACGACTTTAATGTCAGCGCCAAACACACCAAACAATCCCACAACCCTCGGCTGAGACGCCTTGATGAGGCCAGGCATTTTGAGAGGCTTCTTCACTTCACCTTACAGCCTCTGAG
>NW_015512461.1:0-1999 GCF_001515645.1 Sinocyclocheilus grahami | reverse complement strand
TGCATTACATAAACATCATAATAAACATGAAAACAGTCCAGATCAAGAGTTGCTGAAAGTCGCTGGATGTGATGAAGATACAGTGTTTCACAGCTATACATCACCAGTGTTTTTCATTAATTATTATTTTCATACACGGTCTAATAGCTTGAGAGGTGCTTTTGTCTCCCAAATGCAGATGCATGGATCGCAAAATGATTTGCATGACATTTACATAACGATTCTATATTGTGAATAGAGTCAAAGGTAAATGGTATGAAATACAATAGAATTTTTGGACAGGAAACTTTATAAAAGAAAAAAGATGACTCTTATGAATAATTTACTGCCATTGCGTGAATAATATGTATTCATGTAACGCACAAAAAAGTAACTGTAATCTGATTATGAGCATTTTAAAATGCAATATAATTACGTAATCCAGATTGCTTGTAATGCAGGTGAAGCACCAAAATCCAGATTATTGACGGATGAATAATACATTAATAATCATATCTGGTTCTTAATTTACGGCTCATTTATTCAACTGGACACTTAAACATGACCTGTTCATCTGTGAGAATGTGCTGACTTGTGTTAACGCCCAACTTTAAGGTCACCTTGAGAGATTTCCATTTCATTCTTCTTCTTTTTATTAGTTAAAACAATAAACTGCTTATGCCATTAACTCTACTTGTTTAAAGAGGAAGTGGATCTTTTGGATCAGTCTGAAATGTTCATATTAAGGTCAGCGTTCACTATGGTTTCCAAAACCACATTGTAATATAATGCATTTTTTGTTCAGTTTGTGTTTGATTGACATTAATCGATCTTTCTATTGTTTCTGAAGAGATTTAACTAATGGAATAAATCATGCACGCGGGCAAAGATGCAAAGCAACATGTGTAAAACAATAAAAATATCAATAAAACATGCATTAAATATAGGTATGAAACATGAGTTTACAATGCAACAGCGAAATACTAAATCTGCCAATATTATGCAAAATGTCAAACGCTGAACAATCACTTTAGACATTTTCACACAAATTATTCTCCGTTTGTTTGTCATTGATTTTCATTTGAAAAGGCTTCAACGCGATTGTTTCCTCTCAAACAGCGACATCAGGATGGTTGAACAAGTGTTTAACTGAAGTCAAAGACATCAGTGTGTGTGTGGAAGGTTTGGATGTTCTCACCGAAACTGTGTTCGTCCATCAGACAGAGCTCGTCTGCATCACTCTCGTCCATGTCTGAGGATCTCTGTCATCTTCATCCTGATGTTGCTGAAGCAGATCTGAGGAGCTCTTCGTTGCACTGCGTACTGCGCGCTGCATACTGCAGACTGTAGAGTGCGCTACATTGTTGACATTGTCGCTACAGTTGCCATCTAAAAAAATCTCCAAAATATAGAGAAATTCAATTTCATATCAAAATGTTTGAATGATCAAATAATAAATCAAGAAATAAATGTTAAAAATGACAGCGATATGATAAAATATTACAGTGTGTCACCATTTTATTTTTCCATAATTGGGTATTTATTGGTATTGGAATATTTTAAGGGAATTGTTTTGTATGTGTAGATGTACGGTGTATGTTTATGGAGGTGTAGCAATATGTATTTAATTGCACTATGGGTTTATTTATTTTTTTATTTTATTGATTTATTTCTCTTTTCGATTTGCTGGCATGGGAGTTGGACAGCATCACATTTCAAGATCTTAGCTGCTTTTAAGGCTATTTTTGCAAGTTCATTTTGCAAAAAAAAAAAATAATTGCGAGTTAATTTTAAGTTAAGGCTATTTTTGTAAATAATTTCCCTATTTAAAAAAAATGCAGGCCTGTAAAGCAATTTATAATAACAGAAAAAAGAATGACAGATCATTTATTTTAAAAGAGCTACTATACTAAATTGAGAATCACATTGTTTTATTTATTTATTTATATTTTATTTATTTAGTTTGTTTGTTTGTTTACTTGTTTATTTTTGAATAGAGAACTGGGGGGGGGGGGGGGGG
>NW_015512460.1:0-8792 GCF_001515645.1 Sinocyclocheilus grahami | reverse complement strand
GAAGTAAGTATTTTATAAACCGCTCTCTGACAAATTCAAATTATATGCCCAACACAACCTTTAATGAAGGCAATTATTTCTAGGGCCCAAATCTTGTAAAATGAATGAAATATTACTGACTCAACATAACCATCTTCACAAATACTGTGATGTTTCACACAACTTTCTTTAAAAAACAGTATTTGAACAAATGGCACATCTGGATGCGTTGCAGTGCCTTAGGCCAGAAACATACTCTACGCAAGTAAGAAAGCAGCACTTTACGTAGTCCTGTTGTACAGACTTGGAGTGAGTTTTTGCGTCACTTTTGCAAGCCTCAGTACTCAAGATGGATAGAGTTATACAACAGATTTACTGTTATTTAGGTTGCTAGCTATAAACATGCTAACTCTTTAACTAACTTTGACTTTTTATGACAGGCCATGACAGTAGATGACCTAAAAGAACAAACGACCAACAACAAAAGTGTTTCCAAACTGGTTTTTGCTACATGTAAGGTGTCAACATAGAATTGATGTGCTTAATCAAAACAAAAAAAGATTGCATTATTAGCATTTCCATCATATCCATTATTTCCATTATATCTGGGCGCTTTTTGCAAAAATAGATCCTTGGATGGAAACTTGGCTAAGATGCGATGTTAAAGCTTGCACAACTAACTGCCGTTCACATTTACGTGTTTGCGTAGTGTATGTTTCGGGCCTTATGCTAGCTAATCTGAAAAATAATGCATTTTCAGTGTCAATATAGTTTACATTCATTTAACTATATGTCTGCGATAATAATACAGCCAGTTATCTATATGCCACATGATGTACTACTTAAATTACAATTAATGTATGATTGCCAGTTGTATAATGTATGTTAACATGAGTGCCTTTCATAGCAGGCTTGTGACTTTGTTGCATTGGATGTGTTTACAGCATGTCATGTGATGCTTGCCGAATATCACATTTCTTTGCCTTAACGCTAATGGTTTGAATGTGACCGTTCTATGTAATTTTACTCTTGTCGGTCTCATTCATCGTGGTGCCACGCGAAGGCAACTCTTCACCGTTTCCATTGCACTGTCACACTTTCTGCATGCTGTATGATAAAAAAAAAAAAAAACTTTCAAAGATAAGTAGATCTGTTCAATTGTGACCAATAAGTCAATATCTGATTGCAAAAATACAACGATTCCCAACATTAATGCACGTCTCTGAGCTGAAGGTGTTTTTTCTAAAGTCTACATACAGTATGCTCAATAACAAGCATTTAATTTTGTCTCCCATCGCTTTCTCTATTTATCTTTTCTCTCTCGATCTCTTTTTCTCCTCATCTGACTCTGTATCAGCGGGTAAGTTTAGTTTGTGTTGCCGAGACTTGCTGCATTTTCCACTGTCGATGCTCTGTCCGTGTCTGTCGTCATGCTCCTAAAGTGTGTGTCTATCTTCAGGGGGGTCCGACGCATTTCCTTTCTGTCCATTTAGAGACACCTGCCTCTGCCTTTCTTTTTCATTTACCTGTAAATGTGATTCTCCCCCTCTGCAGTTCTATAGAGGATGCATCTCTGCCCGGAGAGAGAATGTGTGCCTTTATAACAGCCTGTTCTCGATCTGCCATGCCGAGGCCTTTCTCCTCTCGTGTGCGTGTGCGTGCGCGTGTCTGTGCGTGCGTGTGTGCATCGAGTGCCGTATTCAGTAACCAGGTCTCTTCTCTGGTTATGGACTGTCAACTCATTGACTTCTTCCCTGCTCTCTTTTTCTTATCATTTTGTTTTCTCTCATAACTGTTTCTCTCCCTCCCTAGCTACAGTATGTTCAGAAGAAGTCACTCATATGCATTACATTTGACCTGAACATATGCAGTCCAACATGTAAAGATGAGGAGAGATACATCATAACCACCACCACCATGAAGGCCTTATTGCCTTTACAGCACACAGACATGAAAGTTCACGGCCGCAGGACGGTTCCCCGTCGACACGGTGCCTGTGCTCAATCCGGTTCGGTGCTGTTTTTCCATCAAAGAAAAGGTGGTTGAGGAAAATTAGACCTTTTCACACCTGCCAGTTTGAACTGGGAACAACTGGTCTCGCATAGACTTAAAGTAGGCATAAAATGAAAGTTCACCCAATTTATTTTCTAAGTGCACGTTAATGTTCTTATTGTGAAAGATTCATTCCTGCATATGTTAGATTATGTAAATATGTAAAAAGAAAAAAAAAACTCTTAAATCATATCTCAATCCGGTGAAATGACAGACTTCTCTTGTGACGTATGCCAAATTCTCCAGTCATTAAGTCCGTGTAAACCCTTTCTTACAATCAACTGCAAGCTCATATTCAGATCCGGCTCCATCCATTGAACAACCAGTGGACTGAAACAAGTCCCCTACATTTATTTTTATTTTTCGATAATCTGTCACTTGGATGCATGTGAAAATACGGAAGAAAAGATCTATCGTTACATTCGGCTTTAACTGTCACCATAAAGTAACAGCTTATTCAGGCCAAGAGTCGCCCTGACGAACCACATTTTTTAATGAATCTTTTAGATGCTACAATAGAATGTCATGGAAAAAGGAATTTTTCCCCCATTGTTCCAAAAAGAAATAAAAATGTCGCATTTTGCTTTGGCATGGCGACATTTCAAAAAGGTTTGAAATACGTTAGTATAAGTGCTGATCATGCACCTTTATGTTCCAGGATTTATCTTGTACTGGCGTTGATGAAATGGATGGAGAACTGCTCCACGGGTTTATCATAAACACCAACTTCAGTTGTGCATGAAAGCTGCATGAAAAAATAAATAAATAAAATTAAACAGAATGCTAAAATATGTTTCCAACACTAGGAATAAGGCGGCTTGTAAGATTTTTCAGCTTACAGGTTACAAGTCATTTCCATCGACTTGGAAATGACTTGTAACCAATCCACCCCCTGCACAGAACCGGATCAGGCACCATCACCGGCACCACTTTGGTGGAAAAGAGATGTCAGTTTGAGATTTAATTTGTGCAGACAGAAACATATCACTCCGTACAGCATGTACTGTACCTAACACTTCAAGTGGCCTTAGCGTACACCCCAAACATGTGGTTGAGTTACGGAGCTGACCCAACTGTCTCTGCCTTAAAGTCCACCGCAACATCTGCACACCATAAAATACTAAACCTGTACTTGTTCAGTAGCCAAATGCCCTCATAATTCCAACACAGTTCAACTAAACGTAAAGCCTTACCTCGAAATATCTATGAATTACACTGGTCCGAATTTGACGGAACCTTGGAGACGACTGCTCTCTGACATTCAGACATTAACGTGAGAGATATATCGAAACATTGCTGAGGACACACTCTTATGTTACAAGTCTTTCGGTCCCTGTAAAGATAGTAAATGAGAAGAGGCAAGCTAGACATATTTCCCAGCGGAGATCTGTGTAGAAAGCATCTGCGTGAAAGTCTGATGAGAGTTTATGATAGCAGCCTTGTCTTAAAGCGCAAATATTTATCAAGACAAACACGGAATAGGCTTCAAAAGAAAAGGCATTTCTGTTTTCCCTCGAAAGCTCTCAGTTTTATAGACGAGGATCAGGACACAGCAAGGAAATGTCACAATGTGTTTATCTGAGAAACCGGAACTTACAGTTTGCTGGCATATCAGCGTGACTTCACCCTTAGTTTCGTTCCTTTATTTAATCTCCCTGAAAACATTGTCTTTGATTCAGAAACCCAGACTGCGTTTAAAGAGACGAGACAGACCTTATATTAAATTATGGAGTGATGGGAACTTAAACAGAGCATTATATTGGCTTGAGTGTTGCTTATTTAGAGAGATTACATGAGGAGGAATGCTAATTCGTCACACTACATGCTAATTACAGGCTAGTAGTGGGTACGAAAGAAACTTTTAAGAAGAAACTTGTGCATTTAGTGTTCCATGTTGCTCTGATAAACAGATAGTGGCCATTAAAGGACAGGCAACCTGGCAGAGACAGATAAAGCATCTCACTTTCTCTCTCTACATGCCCCTTTCCCTCTCTCTCTCTGTTCAGTTGATTATCTCTAAGCTGGTTCTGTCTTTCTTCTTATCTGTCTTCCTCTCTGTTTCGCTCTGTCTCTGTCACCCGCTCTCTCTAGACACGAGTTATTGGAAGAAGCCAGAAGAAAAGGGTTACCTTTTGCTCAATGGGACGGTCCTACTGTTGTCTCATGGTTGGAGGTGGGCAATACTCATTTCTGGCAATGAAAAAACTATAGATTTGACAGTTAGCTCTTGTTCATTCAATTACTAAAGGCTGGAATACACGACAGTTTTTGCCGATTTACAGTTTAGAGGACGCCAGTTGTGGCGTGTGATGTGAAAGTCTGGTAGTGTGATCCTTAGTCATTTAGTGTAATTTAGAAAGTCAGCAAGTCTAGTGCTTTAAAATCTGTTTAGATGTGATAGTGTATTTCAGACTTAAATGTACCATTTGTCAAAGTATTTTTTTTTTTTTTTTTTTTACAATGTTAACGTACAGTATTTGTGTCTTTTATTAGCAGTTTATTGAAGTCGTCTGAATATTTATAATGTCAGTGAATGTGAAATAGAGGAGATGTGTGATCTTGCCAGTATTCAGGTTTGTTTGGTTTGTGGTCAGAACGGATTTGGATGTAAAGCAATGGCGCCATCTAGTGGTGGAGCTTGGAAGATACTGCACAATAGTAGATGTTCTAGAATCTAGAGTCATTCTAATGCATTCTTTGTACTTTCATTATTTTATATGCATGTTTAATCATGCTACAATGTGTGTGTTCAAAGCTGTGGCTAGGGATGCCAGCGTGGTATGTCGCAGCTTGTCGTGCCAACGTAAAAAGCGGCGCTATCATGTCGGCCCTGTCGGACACCGAGATCCAGAGAGAGATCGGCATCAGCAATCCTCTGCACCGCCTCAAACTGCGCCTGGCTATCCAGGAGATGGTCTCGCTCACCAGCCCCTCAGCTCCCCCTACATCTAGAACCGTGAGTGCACACACACAAACACACTTGGTTTAATTGCTTTCTTTTCAGGAACATACATGTATAATGTACAAAAACCAAACCACCCATTGATTTCATCATTCGGAGTCTTGCATTGTTTGGCAAATACTGGGCCTCCGTCACCATAGTCACTAAACTGATCGTCATCATCAGCTATTTTCAACCCACCTGCAGCTTTATTTTGTCCGGTTGTCATGTTAATAGTGTTCTGCATCGATCTGAGAAACTGGAAACTCGACAGCTGATCTGGCATGGTATCATGTAATGACACATTCACAGCACATCCCAGCAGGCAAACTGCAGCTTATTTATTTGAGGTTTTTCTTATTTTTATGTACCCCACAAAGCATCTCCTGATAAACTACTAACTACACAAAGTCTGGTGCACACTGTATGTCCACACCTGGCTGTCTGAGACAGATTTCATAATTGTATTTTAAAAGACTTCTTTTGTTCAAAGATAAAAACATTGCAAACATTTGAGCTCACTTTTTTTTACTCAAAAGGACCGAGACAAAAGAAAATTGCACAGTGTGTACGCAGCTTAAGGCATCAGCTCATTTTGCACATTAAAAGCAGTTGTCGTCTTCAGCAGCAGTTCCTGTTCCGTCAGTCAGAACAATGTTTTAGGTGCATCCCAATTCGTGTGCTTGTGCACAATTCTATGCCGTTTTGTAGTACAGATAGTGAGTAGTGTGTTCACACTGAAAATTCCAAACAGAAAAAGTGCACTTTAAATACCTGGATGATGCACTTAATTAACCAAAAAAAATGAGGTGTGTAATGTTGGACACTTCATGCACTCAACTGCTTTAATTACATAGTGGAGGGAGAGGGGCTATATATAACATTATAAATTTCATACACTACACGGTTGAGTACATAGTGCAGAAGTACATAGTGTATAGGTGGTCATTTGGGACGGAACTTTTGTCTCCCCTGGCATGCGTTTGCATGTTCAGTGTGCTTGTGCTCTCTGTATGCATGTTTGTCTCAGCGGGGCGGGTCTTGCTAATGATCTGACTGTGATGCTGTAACACTATTGGCTTACAGTGCTGCTGCTCTTCTTCTTTAACACTGCTTGCCCTTCCTGTCGGATTCATCTCTGGGGCCGCCCACATAGGCGTCGGGTAATGTGTGGGTAACCCACGAGGAAATGGAGACTCTTGCCGCCCCCTCCAAAACGGTCAGTCACTTCATCCTTTTGAACTTTTTTCACATAATCCTTTGCTTACACTTACTGACCCTTTTTGCAAAGTTTTTTTATTTCACAGAATCAGTGTTTTTATGTCACAGAATCCCGAAAGTCAACATTAAATCAAAATCAGCCTCAGTAGGACACGGTCCTGATGTTATTGTGCACAATTCAAGCAGCTCCTATTCTGAAATGTTTTTCCTTTGTCGGTCAAAGGATACGGCAATAATAGCAAATAACAACAAAAAAAGAAATGTTACACTTGGGATGTGTGACCTTGAGCATCAAAAAGTATCAGGTCCTAAGTAGAAATGCATCAAATTATGGAAGTAAAATTAGTCATGAATGCAGTTTCATGTCGACTGTGAGCTATGGTCCCTAACTGGGTTTAGGAAGATTTCATCACTTCATGTCTGAATATATATGTGCTTCTATTACATCCAGTGCTAATGGTCTTTAGATGGGTGAACCAGCAGTGATAGAGGCCCACATATCCTATTGAACAGCTCTGAAAAAAGCAAGGCCTAACGGACGTATCGTTCTCACGTTCAAATCGAATGTAATCAGTCAAAAGAGAATAAAAGTAGCACGGCACGGCCTCACACAATCATCATGATTCACCCTCACCAGTGCAACGATCACTGAACACGAGCGTGGAACGGAAACGCTCATGACGTGTCACAAGTACAGCGAAGATGAACGCATGTCGTGTGTGTGATGTATTGTGTTTGCATGTAGATGATTTGATGAAGTCGAGCACTACTTTTTTAGTTTTTTTTTTCATCTATCCTGTGAGCTGTTGCAATACACGTTTAATAGCATTTAAACGGATGCATGTACAGTCGGGTGATCATGTGCAACATACGTGCTTTAAAAAGTAGACGTACATAGCGCAACAATTTGCAGATGTAACACCAATGCACTCACTTTCTTGTGCCTCCGCAGAAGTCAGAGTCAGAGGAGGGGAGCTGGTCACAGGTGAGAGTGTGAAAGTCCATATAGATCTAGTTTATAGAGTCTAATTGTTAATGTTGTCTATATTGTAGACTACACAAAGCAGCTTCTTTAGTCAGAATGGCGTGGTTGTTAAATTCATACGTGTGTCATTCAGACGCTGGCATACGGGGACATGAACCATGAGTGGATCGGGAACGAGTGGCTGCCCAGTCTAGGTCTACCTCAGTATCGCAGCTACTTCATGGAGTGTTTGGTGGATGCACGCATGCTGGACCACCTCACCAAGAAGGACCTCCGAGTGCATTTAAAAATGGTGGACAGCTTTCACAGGTTAGTAGTCCATTAATTTGATTTGATTGATTTAAATTAGTGCTAACTTGACCACGCTTTGATTGCAATGTAAAAGTATTATTAAGATGTACTAATTGGCGTTTAATCAAATTTGCAACAGAACCAGTCTGCAGTACGGCATCATGTGCCTGAAGAAGCTCAACTACGACAGGAAGGAGCTGGAGAGACGCAGAGAGAGCAGCCAGCATGAGATAAGAGGTAGGCAGAAGCCACTTGGAAATGCTCCCTCCGGCCCGTGATATCCCAATAAACAAAAACACACGCTGTGACTTTTTGCTTAGACGTGCTGGTGTGGAGTAACGAGCGCGTGATCCGCTGGGTCCAGAGCATCGGTCTCCGCGACTACGCCAACATCCTGCTAGAGAGCGGTGTGCATGGGGCGCTCATAGCACTCGACGACAACTTTGATTACAGCAGCCTGGCCCTGGTGCTGCAGATCCCCAACCAAAACACTCAGGTCCCCATCCATCCACAGACACACTTAACTGTTAATTTGAGGGAATAATATTGAATTAATACATTTTTATCCCCCCACAGGCTAGACAAATTCTGGAGAGAGAGTACAACAATCTGTTGGCACTGGGAACAGAGAGACGATTAGATGAGGTGAAGCACTAGTTTGTTACATTTTATATAGAACTGAACAGTCGACAGTGGTTACAAATGGTTAGCGAGCCGCACTGCCTACACCGCCAGTGCCGTAAAGGAAACAGAACCTCAAAAATTTGTGATTTCGAACAAATGTTTTTCAGTCAACACAAACTTTTGGAAGATCATTTAGGTAAAACTGTACACTTCTATACGTTGAAACAGAGAATTTATCATCATGTATTTTGGCCATTTGGTGAAAAAACTAACATGACCATGTCAGGTTACAATCAGTCGATCACTTTGAAGTGTGATTTTTGCAGTAGCGTTTAGTCATAGATTCATTCTCTCATGGGGTGGGTTTGGTGGTTTATAGTGTCACTCCTATATTTCTCTTTTTATCTGAGATGTAGATTTTTTCTTTGCCATCCTATGACCATTAACAGCCAAAGTGTTTATTTATTTATTGTGTGACCACTCAGACTCACTGAATGTATTTTTTTTTTCATTCAGAATGCATATAAAAATGAAGTTTTTAAGCAGCTTAGATTGAGAATAGTATTTGTTTAAAAAAAAAAATGAAATGGGTGAAAAAATGAAGGGAAAAGCTAGTTAGTTCATTCCTTTTTTTAACTAACATCATTTAAACATCAAAGCTAAAGGCATATATGTAGTGTTATGTAATTTATTGCTGCA
>NW_015512459.1:7734-8803 GCF_001515645.1 Sinocyclocheilus grahami | reverse complement strand
TCCAGAAGAACTGTGGCAACATCTCCAGCACACTTGAAGAAACTTTCTGCGAAGCTGAAAAGACACGCGTGTAAAAATGCTGTACAGTGACGATGCTTTCAAAAATAATGTCATAAATATACTTTATTTATCATTTAACATCTATAAACAAAATCAAATCGACATTTGGTGTGAGCACTCTGCGTTTAAAACAGGTTTTTCCTCCGTGCACTTGAGCAGAGATTTCCAGGGAGCTGTGCAGTTCCTCCTGCATAGAAACTACTAATAATAAATAACACGAATAATAAGACCATACAGGCATTACAAAACAAAAAATACAAGAAAATTACTACAACTTTTACTTAAAGTGAAATGAACAGAAAATACAAAAGTAAAAAATAATTAAATAACGTAACAAAAAACTAGAATAGTAGATAAGTGATATTAAAGTAACCCTGGTGTGATTTGTGTTTGTTTTTTAATTATGTTTTTCATCCCTGTTCTGAATACCATTAAATTTAGTTCTTGTGGAAAGAGGGGAACTAAAATATATGTTTACAGTGTTTATATTTTTAAACATATCATTTATTTACATACGCTTTGTTATTTCTGATAACATTTGTTATTTCCGATGCGTGTATAAATATACATATATATACTGTATATATGCACCCTCAGATTCCAGATTGTCAAATATTGTGCTCTCCTAACAAACCATACATCAATGGAAAGATTATTTATTCAGCTTTCAGATGATGCATACATCTCAATTTCGAAAAATTGACCCTTATGACTGGTTTTGTGCTCCAGGGTCACAGGGTGTGTGTGTGTGTGTGTTTGTGTTCCATAGAAGTAAGTAAGTCATGCAGCTTTGGAACAACATGAGCGAGAGAACATTTTATAGAACTTTTATTTTTGTGTGAACTGTCCCTTTAAGCCAAAGAGTCTAAACTGAACTGCCTTTGAAATTCTGAATATTGTCATACAATATTATTCCTAGTTCTATATTGTCTTTGCAAGTTGGTTAGTTATGTAACATCTGTGTGTTTAATATCCTACCTCTTTCTGTTCTGTTTGGACTCCACATATT
>NW_015512459.1:477-6621 GCF_001515645.1 Sinocyclocheilus grahami | reverse complement strand
CAAAGCTTTTCGATTTAAATATGCAGCAGGTGTCCTGCGGTCTGCACCAATCAGTGATGCTCTCATTTGCATATCCACATGCTTTGCTTCAAAATGATTAAAAAGAGGTATGACTTTTTTTAATTAATCAGATTAATTCAGTTTAATTTATAACAATTCAGACAAATTGTCGGCAGCCACTATTAAAATTGCTTTTTTTGCATTCTTTTTTAACAAATTCAATTAAAATTCTTTACATATTATATCAGTGTGACAACATTTTGAGTGAAAGTTTAATTTACGCGTTTATCACGTGTTTCAATTATTTTAAAAAATATATATTTTAAAAGAAGTTTCTTCTGCTCACTAAGGCTGCATTTATTTAATTAAAAAAAACTAAAAACAGTAATATTGTGAAATATTATTACAATTTAAAATATGTGAATCTCTGTTAAACTGTAATGTATTTCTGTGATGCGCAGCTGTATTTTCAGCATCATTCGGAACAGAAAATCAAGGCTGTCAGTTCAACACACATGATAACTCATGAACTTTTATCTAAAACAGCTTGACTGAAATGATTGATTGTATTCTGTCCATATGACCTCTGTGTCAGGGCTGTATATGTACGTACAGTAAGTACACGCACAACAGCAGAAAGTGTTATTGAACACACTCACTTTAAAGTGAACAGATGCACTTGAATGAATCATCAGTGATAACACAGACATCTGTTGAGACAAGAGCACATATATCTACATTCACATGAGTCATCCTCTCTCTCACACATGCACATTTATGGAAGCACATATACAGTAAATGAAGCTTTCTGTAGAAGTATGCATTAATACGGTGATTCGAGTGCTCAGGCACTTTTTCCTCTTTTTACCAAATTACAGATCGTACAAGTAAAATTGTGTTATGTTTGATTTATGTATTTTAAATGTGCTGTATGTCCTCCAGTGAGTCAGTGTTCTGGTGTGAATCAGGAGAGAGATCTGCACAGATCAAGCAGCGTTTAAACAGCTCTAAACACATATGTGGCTGGATTTTGATGTGAGAGACAACAGCAGATGCACTTTTTCACTGGAGGAAGAGTTATTATGGAGTATGAACATTAGTTAAAACGTCTTAATGCTGGATGTGTTTCAGCTTTTGTCTTCTCCAGATGTTAACTGATGGACTGGAGTGCTGTGGATTACTGTGATGTTTTTTATCAGCTGTTTGGACTCTCATTCTGACGGCACCCATTCACTGCAGAGCATCCATTGCTGAGACACTGATGCAGTGCTACATTTCTACAAACCTGATGAAGAAACAAACTCATCCTGATCTCAGATGATCTGAGGGTGAGTCTGCAGGTGTGTGACGGTGGTGTACTGTTATGATGGAGACGTGGTCCCGTACCGGTCGTGTGTTCAGGGTGTCTCCGCGGTGACTCTCGGTCTCTTCAGGTCTCTGCTGACGCGCAGGGGGCCGTTCAGGTGAGACGCGCTCGCTCTCATCAGCGCAGGAGTCGAAGCTTTCCTCTGGATGAGCGGGTCTCTCTCATCTGTCTCTCGCTCCAGCAGGTTCTTCTTCAAGAGAGCGAGCGCTGAGTTCACCTGCGGAGCGGTTTACGAGGAGATACGAGAGGATGAGGCCGTCCTGCCCACGTTTGGCCAGAAAATCATCGCCAGAGTGGAGAGAATGACCCAGTGAACCAACACTTTATAACAACGATTGCAAACCTCTGAACTCAAGCATTGTTCTGAACAAAGTCTGTCTGTTTTATTTAAATATGAGGTTGAGTTTAGTGAAGATTTTACAGTGTGCTGCTTTTGAATAAACAGTCATTCATTTGTGAGCTTTGATGATAGTTTCTTCACAATATCACCCCACAGTCATATCACAGTATTATTCACAACTGTTTCATGAATAAAGAGAAAGAAATCCTTTGAAACACACTCATTATGATATTTGAGCACACTTTATTTTAAAAATCTAAAATATTAAAATGAAAACTAATATCTCAATAATACTAAAATAACCCTGTTTTTAAGTGTATATAGTTAATTTAATGATGTGTTGTTGTAAGCACATAATGAGGGCGTCCTAAACGAGCGACCTCTGCAGATCTGCGACCTGAACCTGCGCGCGTTTCTCAGTTCAGAGCTCACTTCTTACTCTCTACCGATCAGAACAAACACAACACATCTGTGCTTTCTGTTCCGGAGTGCTGGTTGCATTTACTATTATAATAATTATGAAATATTATGATATTTGCACGTCAAACTGACCCTTTTAAAAAGCTAGTTTAAAAATGTAACCAAAATTTAACCCAACAGTTGAGTTAGTCCATATTTGACCCAACATTGGGTTGAAACAACCCAGCATCTTTTAGAGTGTAGTAAAGATCTATTTCCAAAAGCACAAACATAAAATAACATTTGCTTTGCAAAGTTTAAAAAAAACACCTGTATATATATATAGTGAAAATGAAAATATTAATTAATGTTATTGAACCAAACACTTCTGGCAGAAGGAGACAAATGGAGAAGACACCAGCACAATAACTACAGCTCCGCACTTTTCACTAAATACATTTTCCATTTTTACTTTTTAATTGCTCATCAGTGCAACAGAAAGCTGTGCTGTCAACACTCTCCGTGCTCTTTAAAACATTAAGGCAGTCCTGACTCCTGAGACTGGATACTATAAGAATCTATAATCTATAAGAATCCAAAAAAACCTGTCTGAACACTCTGAACCTGATGCGTTTGTTCAAGAGTGTAGTTTGTATTTAGTCTCCGTATCAAAACTGTCTACATCATGTCTAAGGCAGCATCCTAAAAACACGTGTGTGGTGACATTACGTTGCTTCTTGCATATTTTGTGACACTTTCAAAGTGAAATGTCCAGTGAGTGGCACTAAAAACGTGTTCAGTTTTATCCGAAAGACATGAACGTGGCCATGTTTTATCGGGTTTTTAAACAACTGCACTAAACCCGACTCTAAACCTAAGTGAGTGTTATCAAAAGCAAACATGACACACACACAAAACGTATTTTAACACAATCATGTCATTTGATCTTGCTTCTACAAGTCTTTGAGCTGTTTCTTTAGCGACTTGTGTAGCGCTTCACATCACAAGCGCAGTGCTGTACCGGGTGCGCTACTCAGCACGTTTACTGCATCAGAAAAGCCATACATATAGAGCTGGTTATGTAATGCAAACATTAAAATGTATTCATTTACCAATTATGCACTATAGTAAAAGTTGATTTCATAACATAGTATTGTGCAAAAACAACAATCTGCCTCGTAATCATAAATTGTGCAAAAAAGAGTAAGTCGTTGGTGTTTTACTGTCACTAATGTCCCGCTGGAAACTGAGAAAGTGGACTGCATGAACAGGTATGTTTCTGGAGTTTTGTTAATAGCATGAGTGGTGCGTTTTTTCCGGCATTAATTATATTAGTTTTTCTAAATTATTTCTATATAGTTTTATTAATTTTTTTTAATTTTAATTTGTTACTTTATTACATCAAGCTGAACTAAATGACTAAAAGGCATGTTGTTGAAATGTTGCATTTTCTTTTCTTTTATTTATTAGATTTTTTCAGTTAACATTCATTTATTATTCCGAGAAACACATTTTGTATGGTTTATTTTTAAAAGAAAACTTTTTCAGAAATTGCTAGTAAATTTCACAATTCTTTAAAAAAAAATGTTTTCTGAAGAAAGACTGAACTATTATTTTATTGTAAAACATACTTCAATATTCTTTGTTTTACTTATTTTTATTTCTTTTATTTAAGAAAAAAACGACAGCGTATAATAACCCTGATTTGGACCAGAGAGCTGCACAAATACTGATCAAATACCTTCTTCTCTGAACACAAGAAAGCAGCTCACGCAGAGGTTAAGAGACGGATGATGTGATGCTGCTCCACCTTAGACCGTTTAGAAAGAGCTAAAAGAGCTCTGAATGCTGAGTGTTCTTCACCACGTAGTGTACAGACAGCTATAAATGTTAAATATATGCAACAACTGAAATTAAGCAAACTGATGCATTGAAGGGGAAGACTGGAGATTTGCACATATACATTTCTTTAAAAAAACATAACATTTTCAATATAGATAGCCTATATTCATCTATAAAAGAGGTTTGATTGGAGTTTAAAACAAACCCTAACTAGAATGTTTTTAGGAACACCAGTGCAGTGCTATTAACAGCGGCCCAAATCATTTGTACACTTCATTACATGTTCAAAACAATTAAGAAAGTGACATTAAACATCGCAATCAGTGCAAAATTGTCTCAAGCAAATGGTGTGAGTCTGAGGCAGGACTAACTGTTAGACCAACCAGTGACAGAAGCTTTTTAGTGGGAGTCTTGTGCAAGTACATACTTCACAAATGTCACCCTCGGCACAGAGAAAACCTCTGAAGAGGCCAGAAAATGAAATAAAGGCACCACCATCGGACTGTCTCTGCAATTAGTTTGCTTTATGTTTCATTGGAAGAAAAAACATTTGATAAAAGGCATGTTCTTTACAAAATAAACACAAAAGTCTACACTTAAAATACTGCTCACACTAGCACTTCTTAAAGAGTTTATGCTTGTTTGTTTTTGTAGACATAATTGACCACATGACCGAAAAAAGAGAGAAAAAACGGCTTAATAAAGGTATTGAATAAAGCTATAAATAAATACCCAAACACACGTCAGAAATGCAGTTAAACAGGTTCATTTTAAAAGAAAATGAGTCATTAGTGAATTTTATGAATCCATTTCTGTTCATAAAGACTCATAATGTAATCAGTTAATTGCATTAGATGTTACAAAAAGTCAAAAGACAGAATTAATGAGACCCAAATGATGCTGTGTGTGGCTCTGAAGAGCAGTGGAAGCGCTGGAGCACGCTTTTAGATGCCACAGCCATGTAATGCATCATAAATAAAGCGTATTAAACGCAAGCCCAATTAGAGCCCTTGTGTCTCTCTTAAAAATACATTTGGAGAAGGCGAGTGGTGTATTTATGACCAAAACACAAACTCTTTATGCTCTAGGGTTCTGCAAATGCTGTAGCTCATTTCTAACTGAACTCTAGTCGATGATTTATCAGATAAGCAATGTGTTATTTGGCACATAACAAAACAACTTACAGTCAACCCAAGCTATGCATTTGTGCAGTATGAGCTGAAGCCACAGCCAGCTGAGCTCAGATCACTGCGGAGCTCTCCTGTGCTAATGGCTAGCTAATGCAGTGTTCTGTACATCCATAACAAAGGCACTATCACTTCAGTTTCATAACTTCAAAAAGAAAGCTTGTCAAGATTTCGGATTGACAAAGCCTTGCTAGACAGTTTAAAACCAACGGAAGGTTATTTTGAAGCTTGCATAACCCATGTGTTGTTTGAAACTTCGACAGTTTCAAAACAGATTTGAAGGTTATACAAGGTGTTGTGCAGAATATATTGTGCAGTTCAAACAGAGATCTGAAGCTTAGATGGATGGAAGGATAAACAGAACAATGGACGGATGGATGGATGGAACCATAAATATAATGACAGATGGATAGCTGCATAAACAGAATGATAGTTAGAAAAGTGTATGGATTTAAAAAGACTAGCAAGACTGGCAGTGTAGAAGTGTACTAATAGAATTGTGTTCAGCTGATAAGACTACATAAGTGCATTAGACACCACATCACAGTTTATAGAAGTATGATAACAAAAGCCTGTCAAATGTATTTAGTTTAGCCTCCGAGGTATAAAAGGAAAGAAATTTGACTCATCTGGGCTTAAAATAGTCTTCTAATAAATGAGACAGAGTAGAACAAACGCTACCCCTTCACACGCTACCAGAGGTCTGCGGCTGTGAAGCAGACAGGAGGCCTGGACTCGTTCAGTCAAAGCCAAGCTTTTCTCAGGTGCGCAAAAACACAAACTCCCACACAGACACTGGACAGACGTCTGCTGCCATACATTACAGGAGACGCGAGAAAAACACCATTTCACTTGATCGTAAGTAATATAAAAGATTCGCTGCTACGCAGACCAGAACGTATGCAGATAGTCAAAAGGCTGGTTGTGTGAGACTGAAGAAACCATATAAGTTGATTTCGTGGAAAAGCATGACCTCTTTAAACACTGGGTTCACCCCTTTAGTCATCTGG
>NW_015512459.1:0-467 GCF_001515645.1 Sinocyclocheilus grahami | reverse complement strand
GCATCAGTTTAAGTGTCACAGCTGATTTGGAATAGAGAATCAACCCAAATCCCTCAGTCCCTTAAGCCGGAGGGACTGGAGACGCCTGTCACGAAGAACAAGAGGCCAGGCAGGTAAAGCAAGCTGCAGAACCCAAATCATCCAGCAGCACTACCATCCCTGCTTGGACCACCTGGTCTCATTAGTATTCGCAGGTCTTCACACATTAAACCTGGTTCTAGCACATTTTAGTACATTTGGGGAAACACTGAAGCATATACTCTACTTCCAATAATCAAATATTTAATTGCAATAGTACCCTATTTTTTTATATTACTGAATATCAGCATATTGAGAGCAGCTACAAAAGCATCACAAACTATAGAAGAATATAGAACGGGATGGATGGATGGATGGACTGTAAAAAATGACTGTAAAAAAACAGTAAAATGCTACAGTAAAAACCTGTTAAATGGTTAACGGTAAAT
>NW_015512458.1:7860-8796 GCF_001515645.1 Sinocyclocheilus grahami | reverse complement strand
TGTATTTTCTACTTGCTCTCCTTTGCATTATTAACGTGATGGCGTAAATGTACGTTGTGTAATCTGCCCTGGTAAATACATATTAAACAAGAGATGACTCGGATTCATAATCCCTATTCTATCGGGATTACATTGTGTTATGTTTAATTATGCTTCAACCAGACTGAGATTAATGTATTCTTGGAAAAATGTGCATCTGGTCATAAATGTTGTCATTTTTAAGTAATTTATGATTTGAGGGAAATGACTGAGTAAATTGAGAATATGGAGTATAGAAACCATCCAGCGCTATGTTGAGCACATTATCTCACAAGCCAGCGGTCTGAGTGACCATATAAGTTACAAACAAGTAAAATGTTATTTCTTTATAGATTATATAACAACAACTTGGAAAACAGACAAAACAGAAAAGGTAAGAAGCATTGTTTGAGAAAAGGGCATACTAATATAATTGGTGCAGGCCTGTAACAGAACTAACTTTGCCCCGCGCTGAGGTAATTTCCGATTTTTGTGAAAAAAGACTAATGGGATTAATAAGTAATTTGCAGTCTTTGTTTTGAATTTATCATCAAAGCTCTGAAAACATTAAATATATTTAACTAAATTCATTTATTAGAAATACAATAAAACCACCTTAATTCCATTAACCTCAATAGATCCGGAAACATCCAAATATTGATATATATCTCAACATTAAGCTCTGAAAAAAATGAAATATATTTAACTAAATAAATATTAAAAATACAATAAAACCAGCTTATTAACTCCATGAACCTCAATAGACCCATAAACATACAGATGTTGATATCTCAACATTAAGTTCTGAAAAAATATTAGTTAAATCTATCTATCTATCTATCTATCTATCTATCTATCTATCTATCTATCTATCTATCTATCTATCTATCTATCTATCTATCTATCTATCTATCTATC
>NW_015512458.1:0-7248 GCF_001515645.1 Sinocyclocheilus grahami | reverse complement strand
GTACCTGTCTCTCTCTCTATTTTTCTGTCTGTCTGTCTGTCCGTCTGTCTGTCTGTCTGTCTGTCTGTCTGTCTGTCTGTCTGTTTAGAAATGTCTGTGTATCTACCTGTCTGTCTCTCCATTTCCCTGTCTGTCTGTCTGTCTGTCTATCTATCTGGCCAAGTTAATAATCCATCTTTCATTTCAGGGTGTATAAATAACATAATCCTCAGTGCATATCAATAACAACAATGTAGGCAACCTCTTAGTTCACACCTTTCTGAATGTATGTGAAATTTCATTCAAAGGTGAGGGCCACTGTACAAAATGAGCAGGAATCAGAGTGTGTTGGTTATCTAAGGATGACACAGTCTGGCACCCACAAAATGGCAGAGCTCTCAGCACCAGTCCTCACTCGCTCACCTTTGGAGGAAAAACAAAAGACCTCCTGCTAATGAGCAGCACAGGTGACAGGAGAGTCAGAGCGAGTCAGAAATAGAGACAGACTGCATATGTGTACTGTCACGTATGTGTGAATGAGAGAGCGGGCAGGAAGCACACACAGCCACCTGCCACTCGATGCTGCGGTTGAAGACGTAATGAAGCATACAAGCTGTCATGCTCTTGTAGCCTGATAAACACACTGACTGAACAGCAGTGACAGTCCCAGCCCTCCCGTGAACCCTCTCAGCTCAGGACACAGCCACAAAATAGTACTAGGGAGTGTCTCAATGATGTGTAAAAATGACTGTACACAATTAAAATAATAGATAATACTGAAGGACAGTAAGACCAGTTGTAGTTGTAAATGACTTGGTTAAGTAAATGATTCAGTGACTCACTCATAATACACGGAAAGATAATCCTTGTCACCTACTGGCATAATGTTATAATCTGCAAAAAGACCCAATGAATGAAACGGTGAACCATTCTTTTTTTTTTTTTTTACAAATCTAATTTCAAAATAGTACTAGGGAGTGTCTCAATGATGTGTAAAAATGACTGTACACAATTAAAATAATAGATAATACTGAAGGACAGTAAGACCAGTTGTAGTTGTAAATGACTTGGTTAAGTAAATGATTCAGTGACTCACTCATAATACACGGAAAGATAATCCTTGTCACCTACTGGCATAATGTTATAATCTGCAAAAAGACCCAATGAATGAAACGGTGAACCATTCTTTTTTTTATTTTTTTTACAAATCTAATTAAAAAAAATTTTTTTTGAAATGATATGAAAGATTTGATTAATTGCGATGAATAATAATAATAATAAACATGACATCTGTGCTTTCCTGCTCGTGAGAAGCACCAACCACTACTAAAACACAAGCACAGCACTTTAAGCCTTCAAAGACAGAAAACCATTCATTATGAAAGCCTTGAGTCATTATAGACAAAACTAAATATAAGTTTGTTAACATTATCTTTAGATTGTACTGTGATTTTATTTAAATTTTTACACTTGTATTTCTCCCATTGTACCAGGTGTGTATTATCACCTCCAAATGTCTCAGATATCCGGATTTATTCCGGCAAGAGGTCCAGCTATGCTGACTCTTCTGTATGCTTTCTGGCTTTCGGTGGGCTTTGTTTATGTGTGTCTAGATGCATATGTGTGTATGGCTCCAACACAATGTGTTTTTTGGCAGAATGAGGTGCGAAACAGCTGCCATCTCACCTGCTGAGAGACTCTGGCTCTCATTCGTAAACTTGTGAAACCAAGCAGAAGAGAAAAAAATGCATGCCCTTGCGTGATGGTAAAACACACGACAGGGGAGCACAGACAGGGTATCAGTAGTTGTTCTTTATCATACACACATAAATAACAGTCCATGTGACCAAGCACATCAGGAAGCCCCGGTTCTGATTTCCACCTGACTGACACTAGTCGCATTCAACAAATATCTTCCATTATCCATCATCTTTCTTAACTGAAAGAAATTACTGCTTTTATTCAGCAATGATGCATTAAATTGACAAATAAGAAATGTTTATTGAGCACCAAATCAACATTATTAAAATTATTTCTGAAGAATCGTGACACTGAAGACGGCTGAGTAATGGCTGCTGAAAATTCAGCTTTGCATCACAGAAATAAATTATTAAAGAAATAAATGTACTTTTGAATGTACTTAAGAATTACATGCAATTCTATGGATGTATAATACGGACCGTACCATATGAAACAGTATTTAAGATTTATCACAATGATTGCTTTTAGAACTTTTTTTTTTTTCGTTTTGTTTTCAGTCAAAGCCTGTTGAGCTTGAGATGACGTCCTAAATGCTGCACGCCGGCCATGCGATTATGGGATTTTGTAATATGGCGTCCCATGGGGATTAAAGAAAATTTAAGATACGGACAAATAGTCAGAGAGCAGAGAAAGCTTGAGTGCACATGTCAGACAGAGAGAGGAATTTTACATCCCACTTTTGAATATTGTAAATCGCAAAGCGGGAGCGCTGGGAAGAATCGTTCACATTCACCCTAGTCACATTTCACAAGCCGTATTCTCCCTCGTTCTCCATTCCAGGTACTGACGAATGACTCTGGCAGTTGCTGAAGCAGAGAGTGCCCTGCTTTTCTGCACGCCAGATAACTTTACCTAAAACTGGGTGCTGTGCCCAGGACATTTAGCTGCCAAAACACTGATTAGCTCTCTCAGCCGTTCAGATGAATGGGCAGGTGCACTATAGACATTAGGGCACCTCAAGCTTTACGGTCAGGTCTCAGAGAGTGAACAAGCATGATTCAAGGGAAATATACAGGGGTTGGACAAAATAATGTAATGTAGTCAATGTTTCTTTATTAAGGTGCTTTACCACCATCTTCTTAGATCACCTTCTTAGAATTCATAGACATTCAGACAACTTTTGAATAGCCTTCAGTGGAATGTTATACCAGAACATCAGAACATCTCCTAGTTGTTCTGAAAAAGGAATCTGCTTCTTACTCTTCATTCCAAAATGATGGATGTTCACATTATTTTGTCCAGCCACTGTCCATGTGCACTGCAATGTCTGTAAGAACAGAAGTGGAGATTCAGTCATTGCTGGTGTTCAGCCTCTCAAGAGTTATGACTCAGCAATGCTTAATATTGTGTCTGCTCACCTAATGCTTCATTACTGACAATTTAATGTGAAAGCTGCCTCTACATATTATCATGAACTTATTACCATTAGCATTTGTGAACAGAGAGGTTGAAATTGGCCTTTAATGCAAAACAGGATTTACTGAGAATGGATATAGAAGATATGTAATCTTTTAGGACAACATGTAAAGCATTTGCATTGCATTTAACCTCTATATATAATGTGATGGAGTAAAATTATTATTAAATCGTATTATTATTCTTTTTTTTTCTTGATTAGATTGTGAAACATATGCAAGAATAATATTGCTTAATATTGTTCACCCACATGCACCCACAAAGAAAAAAATGATAATTTCTTTAAATTGCAAATCCATAATTTACAACATGAATGCAAAATGTTACACAATTACAAAAAAATTGAAAAATGTATGTCTCATAATGAACTATGCATTATTTTTCAAATTTGGTGGTCAAACTATTTTCAAAAGTATTTTATGCTACTATATTACAATAGTAATATTATACAATTTTATTACAGTGCAAAACACTTATTTTTGAACAAAAGAATAGCATTAACTTGAAATATACATTTTTGTAACATTATAATTGTATTTTTATAAATATATTTTAATAAATAATGTGACCTTGCTGAATAAAAGTATAGGCCTGCATGTTTCTTAAAAAAAAATTATAATAAATATATATATACATATCTTATGAATGGTAGTGTATATTATAAATAGAACATTATGCAGCACAGAGTGTCAATACAGTAAATGTTGCACATTTTAGGACACATGTATATGCTTCATAATACATATCAACTGCGTCAGTCTTTAGCTTTCAAATCAAGCACTTCAACTAATGCGCAGTTTCACATTAGACTTGGTGGCTACGTTTTTGGAAAATTATACTGATGCACAACAGCAATCCAGAACAGTTTATTTTTTTCCACGGTTCCTTTTTTTCCAAGAATGAGAAAAATTCACTGATTATGTGATTACATGATTAAAAGTGTTACAATAAAAATAGTGTATAAAATAGTGTACCTTAAAAGTCAGCTAACTAGGTTTCAGATGAGTGCTAATAACTGGACCCCTCAGCTGGTTCTAGCGTTGGCAGGTTTTCTTCCAAGAGATTAAAACTTTTATTTAAAGGTGACAGGGTTGAGGTGACAGGATTATCGGGGAAGGCTGCGCTAAACAGCTTTTTTGGTCTCTGAGACAATCTGCCAATCACCAAGGGATTTTTAAGGCTCATGATACAAACAAGTGCTCATGTTCTTTATGTACTGCAGCTGGCTTTGATTTTCTCATTCTACGCTTTGACCTCCACAGCTCTCCGTACCAAATAACATAATCCTCAGTGCATATCAATAACAACAATGTAGGCAACCTCTTAGTTCACACCTTTCTGAATGTATGTGAAATTTCATTCAAAGGTGAGGGCCACTGTACAAAATGAGCAGGAATCAGAGTGTGTTGGTTATCTAAGGATGACACAGTCTGGCACCCACAAAATGGCAGAGCTCTCAGCACCAGTCCTCACTCGCTCACCTTTGGAGGAAAAACAAAAGACCTCCTGCTAATGAGCAGCACAGGTGACAGGAGAGTCAGAGCGAGTCAGAAATAGAGACAGACTGCATATGTGTACTGTCACGTATGTGTGAATGAGAGAGCGGGCAGGAAGCACACACAGCCACCTGCCACTCGATGCTGCGGTTGAAGACGTAATGAAGCATACAAGCTGTCATGCTCTTGTAGCCTGATAAACACACTGACTGAACAGCAGTGACAGTCCCAGCCCTCCCGTGAACCCTCTCAGCTCAGGACACAGCCACAAAATAGTACTAGGGAGTGTCTCAATGATGTGTAAAAATGACTGTACACAATTAAAATAATAGATAATACTGAAGGACAGTAAGACCAGTTGTAGTTGTAAATGACTTGGTTAAGTAAATGATTCAGTGACTCACTCATAATACACGGAAAGATAATCCTTGTCACCTACTGGCATAATGTTATAATCTGCAAAAAGACCCAATGAATGAAACGGTGAACCATTCTTTTTTTTTTTTTTTACAAATCTAATTTAAAAAAATTTTTTTTGAAATGATATGAAAGATTTGATTAATTGCGATGAATAATAATAATAATAAACATGACATCTGTGCTTTCCTGCTCGTGAGAAGCACCAACCACTACTAAAACACAAGCACAGCACTTTAAGCCTTCAAAGACAGAAAAACATTCATTATGAAAGCCTTGAGTCATTATAGACAAAACTAAATATAAGTTTGTTAACATTATCTTTAGATTGTACTGTGATTTTATTTAATTTTTTACACTTGTATTTCTCCCATTGTACCAGGTGTGTATTATCACCTCCAAATGTCTCAGATATCCGGATTTATTCCGGCAAGAGGTCCAGCTATGCTGACTCTTCTGTATGCTTTCTGGCTTTCGGTGGGCTTTGTTTATGTGTGTCTAGATGCATATGTGTGTATGGCTCCAACACAATGTGTTTTTTGGCAGAATGAGGTGCGAAACAGCTGCCATCTCACCTGCTGAGAGACTCTGGCTCTCATTCGTAAACTTGTGAAACCAAGCAGAAGAGAAAAAAATGCATGCCCTTGCGTGATGGTAAAACACACGACAGGGGAGCACAGACAGGGTATCAGTAGTTGTTCTTTATCATACACACATAAATAACAGTCCATGTGACCAAGCACATCAGGAAGCCCCGGTTCTGATTTCCACCTGACTGACACTAGTCGCATTCAACAAATATCTTCCATTATCCATCATCTTTCTTAACTGAAAGAAATTACTGCTTTTATTCAGCAATGATGCATTAAATTGACAAATAAGAAATGTTTATTGAGCACCAAATCAACATTATTAAAATTATTTCTGAAGAATCGTGACACTGAAGACGGCTGAGTAATGGCTGCTGAAAATTCAGCTTTGCATCACAGAAATAAATTATTAAAGAAATAAATGTACTTTTGAATGTACTTAAGAATTACATGCAATTCTATGGATGTATAATACGGACCGTACCATATGAAACAGTATTTAAGATTTATCACAATGATTGCTTTTAGAACTTTTTTTTTTTTCGTTTTGTTTTCAGTCAAAGCCTGTTGAGCTTGAGATGACGTCCTAAATGCTGCACGCCGGCCATGCGATTATGGGATTTTGTAATATGGCGTCCCATGGGGATTAAAGAAAATTTAAGATACGGACAAATAGTCAGAGAGCAGAGAAAGCTTGAGTGCACATGTCAGACAGAGAGAGGAATTTTACATCCCACTTTTGAATATTGTAAATCGCAAAGCGGGAGCGCTGGGAAGAATCGTTCACATTCACCCTAGTCACATTTCACAAGCCGTATTCTCCCTCGTTCTCCATTCCAGGTACTGACGAATGACTCTGGCAGTTGCTGAAGCAGAGAGTGCCCTGCTTTTCTGCACGCCAGATAACTTTACCTAAAACTGGGTGCTGTGCCCAGGACATTTAGCTGCCAAAACACTGATTAGCTCTCTCAGCCGTTCAGATGAATGGGCAGGTGCACTATAGACATTAGGGCACCTCAAGCTTTACGGTCAGGTCTCAGAGAGTGAACAAGCATGATTCAAGGGAAATATACAGGGGTTGGACAAAATAATGTAATGTAGTCAATGTTTCTTTATTAAGGTGCTTTACCACCATCTTCTTAGATCACCTTCTTAGAATTCATAGACATTCAGACAACTTTTGAATAGCCTTCAGTGGAATGTTATACCAGAACATCAGAACATCTCCTAGTTGTTCTGAAAAAGGAATCTGCTTCTTACTCTTCATTCCAAAATGATGGATGTTCACATTATTTTGTCCAGCCACTGTCCATGTGCACTGCAATGTCTGTAAGAACAGAAGTGGAGATTCAGTCATTGCTGGTGTTCAGCCTCTCAAGAGTTATGACTCAGCAATGCTTAATATTGTGTCTGCTCACCTAATGCTTCATTACTGACAATTTAATGTGAAAGCTGCCTCTACATATTATCATGAACTTATTACCATTAGCATTTGTGAACAGAGAGGTTGAAATTGGCCTTTAATGCAAAACAGGATTTACTGAGAATGGATATAGAAGATATGTAATCTTTTAGGACAACATGTAAAG
>NW_015512457.1:8062-8803 GCF_001515645.1 Sinocyclocheilus grahami | reverse complement strand
TTTTTTTAAATGCGAACATAAGCTATTTCCTGTGAATGTGCGAGACCTCGGATTCATTAACCGCTATAGGTTTAGAATAAGGAAATGTAGGGAAACGTTAAAATATTTGCGCTATACCACTGTGTTTATGATTACAATAATAAAATAATATTTGAACAAATACCAGTTTGCAACATAAGCAGCTTAACTTACTGTACAACTAGACACCAGAAGCTAGGAAATTAAAAACCACATCTGCTCTTACATTTAAAAAAAAAATGTAACAGAAAACTACAAGAAATATAGGCCTAAAAATGTTACCATTGCTTAATGTAAATGCAGATGGCTTTTTGGTTCTAAATAACTTTGTCATATTTTGTATTATGTGCTGGACTGGCACCACCGTTGGTTGGTTGTTGTTCTTTGACACATGTTTGACAGAAAGCTGATTTATTAAAATGTTGATTTTACAGTCCCCCCTAGCTCATATTCATAAAATATTCAATATTTGGCTGGATAAAGGGCACTGGCAATGTGCATTCTAGTTTCACCCAGTTTCACTGTGCTTGTACATTGTTCTTCACAATCATCATCACAATCTCAAATAGTAATGTTACTCTATAAACACATTAGAATCCATCCCTGGAAAACTAGTTCTACTTCCTGAAAGAAACCGAAAGTAAAATTCAGCTTTGACAACTTTTGCTTCATTGTGGCCTATCAAAGGAGCAGTGTCTGCATAATAAGGCCCGAAATATACTC